>NW_026729572.1:0-55613 GCF_030272615.1 Cryptomeria japonica | reverse complement strand
TAGAGGTTTAATATTTCTTTCACAAAGGACTTTCTCATAATATATTGTTTATTATCTATTTTTGGGATTGGAATTTATAAAAAAAAATCTTCTCTTGAAATTACTTAGATAATATTTTCTTTGCATACTCTCCTTAGAGATTTGTATAAGAAGTATTTACCTTACCTAGATTCCTTTCACAAAGAAGTTTCAAACCCATGGTCCAATTTAGTGTCTTCAAAATTCTTTTCTAAATTAACATGTATGCCCAAAATGGGTTTGACATTATTACAAATAGAAATCAAACCCTTAACAAAAAATATTATGCATAGATGTTTGTTTTTTTTGGCAAAAGGCATTTAGTGTATATATATAAATATTAAGTGAAAAATGGGAATTACATAAATACATACTAGAAAGGGAAGAACTATCCGGAAAAGAAAACATAAGCAAACTAACTAAACAGGGGAGAAGATCTCAACTTCGAGCATGCTTAACATGACTAAGACAAAGGGAGCACAGCTCAACATTTGAAGTTTCCGCAAGCATAGATGTTGAACGATCCAGAAATAGAAGGAAAAACACTCGATAAAAAAGCTAGACAAATAGATGCAGAAAACTATCAAGACATGTTTGAGAAAGCATACAAAGAATTGTTTCTTTTCACATCGTTTGATCTAATCCACATCATTTCAACAACATCCAATTTCATTTAGATACATGCTTTAGTTAATTAATCTAGATAATATTTAGAGAATGCGTGTTTGAAAATTTCATTTCAAAATCGTGGAAAAGGAACACGAAGGCCATCATAACATAGTTAGACACTAACTACACATTCATTATGATTACAAGGAGTTTTTAAGGTTATATAGAAGAAGCGAAATTATTGCATGGTATATAGGAGTATGGTGGGAAGATACAATGCGCCAACACCGTGTACAATGCAGCCATAAACCCAAAAGTGGTGAAGGCCAAGCTGCGGCAAACAACTAAACTGGTGACAGTCATGAAAGACACTTGTCCTCTGTGGTAAGCTCAGAGCTCATCTGCCACATGATACAAACAAAGAGAGACGGAAAGAGCTCATAAAACAAGTAAAGAGTCTCAAATATGCCTAACATGACACAAATAGCTTCATGTTTCGAAAATTCGATGGCTATTAAAAGACAGCTACGTTTAATGAACCTTTATTATAATTGTCCAATTTTATGTAGAACTCATCTAAAAATGTAAGTGTAACTTTATCTTTTCAATGAATTTCAATCGTTCGATATTCGTTCATTAAACTTGGAAAATAATAACCATAATCCTAATCATAAACCTAAACCCTAACCCTAACAATAATCTCCAACCCTAAAGTTAAAACCTAACCCTAATCATAACCCCAACTCTCACCATGAAGTAAATCCTAACCCTAACCCAAGCTAACCCCGATCATGATGTAAATCCTAAAACTAACCATAAACTTAAACCTAAACATTATGTAAGTCCTACCATGATCCTAATCCTAGCCGTAAACCCTATCCCAAACCATAACCCTAACACTAACCATGATTCAAGCATTAATCCTAAGCATAATCATAAGCCCTAACCCTATCCATAATTCGAAGCCTAACCATAATCCTAGCCCTAACCCTAACCCCAACCATGATATAACCTCTACCCCAAACCGTAACGCTAAACCCTCACCATAACCCTAACCCTAACCATAATCCTAACAGTAAGCCTAACTCCTAACCCTAACCATAATTCTAAACCTAAATGAAACCCTAACCATAATTCTAAACCTAAATGAAACCCTAACCATGATGCAACACCTAACCATGATATAAACCCTAGCCCTAGTCCTAATAATGATGTAAACCTTAACCTTGACCATTTTACTAACCTTAACCCTAACCCTATCCATTACTATAATACTAACCATTTAATAAAGTTTTATATTATCATTAAATAAAGTTTAATATATCTTACATTTTAAAAATAGTCTAAATGGATATATAAAACTTCATATATCTTTGCATAATAATATAATAATATTATAATATAATTAATTTAATAATAGGATACTATATAATTATATACTGATTTATTATGTGTTTTTCATGTGGGTTGAGCTTAACTAGTTAAAATACTGGGTTCTCATTGTGGAGACCCAAGTCCAATTCCCAATAGGGACATCTAAAGTGGAATTCTAAGTTGTGACTCTTGACCTTCCATAGAATGGGGAAGGTCTTGGGGTCAATCTAATCAAACAAAATAATAATAATAATAATAATTCAAAGATATGTAATGGGGATGGGCTCTCTACTATGTCCCTATTGATTCATAGCTCCAATCAAAAGCTATTCAAGCTTCGGCCAATAACCTATGAAAAAAATAAAAAATGAAAACATGTTCTCCCCTCACAGACGTCTTCCATTCCATTAAACATTGATTGATTAACATCACCACGTCGACAAGCTTCCAAGAAGGCCGTTTCCTTTCCCATACTTCGAAAGAACCTTTCCTCAAGTTGCAGCTCAATGTTGTTTCTTGCTCAAGCAGGAAAATACAGCTTCCTAAGCGCATTGCTTAAAACATTTTGTTTGCGTTAACTCCATTTTATAAGGTTATTTCCTTAACAACTTGAATCAAAATTCATCTACCCACACGCAGCTCATAAATATATCCCATTATTTTTCGCCTCTGATTTGCATGTGGAATGACTTAGAACTGAATTATTGATTACTAGAAAACGAACTTTGACAATCCCTGCCGGCTGGGTCCACCGGTACAGCCTGGAACTTTCTCAATGCTGGTTAAACTTATAACATTCGTTTTCACAAAATATCAATGCAGTCACCTCGTTGGAGTCCACGAGTATCATCTTTATTGTGACAATGGGAGGTTGAAGGGAGTCAAGTTTATATAAACCTATATCAAATGCCAATCTCAATATGAGGAATTGAGATTTCCTATTTGTACTGTGACAATAGGAAGTTGAAGGGAGTCAAGTTTACATAAACCTACATCAAATGTCAATTTCAATATCAAGAATTGAGGTTTTTTATTTGTAATTCTATTTTTATTGAATTAATAAAGTAGTTGAATTTTAATAGTCTTGAATTTATGTTGATGGGATATACCAATCTCTCTTAGAAGATTTTTATGTTTGGTCATCCAAATTACAATCGTAATTAAACATAATAGCTAAAGAAAATTGTTATGAATTATAAATCTCTGACCATACTAAGATCATGAATGCGTAGAAATATTCACATATTTTAAATAATCACCTTAAGTTTCTAAGAAAATAGGTCTAAATAAATGTTAATAAATAAAATATTTTATGCAAAGAAATGCATATTCTTAATTGAATAAGAAAATAAAGTAAAATAGTAAACATAAATGTGTATCATAGTTTAATTTTAAAAAGGGATCAATTTGGTTGTAAAAAGTGGTGCTTATCTAAAATTTAATATAATGAAATCAAGACTAATACTTTGAGAAAAATTTCGTCCATGAGTTTTTTAATTGTGTCGACCAAGGTTACTTTTGTAACATACAATTGTTAGACTATTAGACATCAAAATACAATAATTGGTATCAAGGCAATGTTTGATCATGTGAGGTGTGAAGTCATGTGAAATTTTACAAGTGTTTGAGTGCTCAACTTGTGAGAAGTGTATCTTGTAATTTATCTCTTGGATTATGTCTATTTAGGATAACCTCTTTATTTTATATTTTATCTTCACTCATCTATTAACTAGAGTACTCGTGGTCTATAAATGACAATAGATATTTTTCTTACATTCTTGTTTCTCATAGAATCCTACACTAGCCATAATTCACTAATTAATTAAATAAGCACTATTTATTACATTGACTTAGACTAACCTTCTTCTATAATTAATTAATTAAACTAGGATAGTATGCATTCCCATCTCACCTTATTTAATAGTAAAAGAAAAATAATTTTGATGTCACCAGAAAGGTTGAAAATGAAACTTTTAAACATTGATCATTCATTCAAGTTTTCCTTCTCCATTCCATTTGCATCCATCTCATCCCATGTGATATGCAATAAAATACTATCCAACCATATCTTTGAATACTATATAAACACTCATTTATAGGCATTTTATATGTGTGTAGACACTTCAAAGATCATAGGAAGATGTTGTCTATCTCTCAATAACCATCCCACATCTCATATCTATCAACATATCTTGCACATGAAAGATCTCATCCAATAATCAAGGAGGTATATTTCTAGTGCCTATTCCTTCATTTTGGTGTAATTACTTCCTTTTGGCTCTATTGGAGATGCAATTTTATTTGGATTATATTGTTATGTTACTAATATATTTTTCCTTTTATTTGGTCCAAAATTAACTATCACACATTGTACTTAGTCCTCCCAGTCCCTTTAGTTAGCTTCAATATCACTTTCCTTATCATGATTATTTCTCCATATTTGGGGTGATTGACTTATTCAGGTGACTTTACTAAGTCCTCATAAAATTTTACATGGGAACTCATATAGTTCTTTATAGCATCTTTAGACCTATACTAATATCATTTATTAGGTTGATGTCCTTCCTAACCACATTAGTTGTATTCATATTTATCTACATTTGATTTTAACAAAAAAATTACATAATTATTCTTAGTATGTGAGAGGTTGTATTAATTCATAATCCTAATATTTGTATTATTGCCTATGGTTAAATATTTAGAATTCTTAATATATAATGAACTTTCCCACCTTATTTAAAAGTACAAAAAAAACAATTTTCATGTCAGAACAAAATTTGAAAATGAAACTTTTTAACATTAATCGTCCATTCAAGTTTCACTTCTTGATTTTATTTGTGTCCATCTCACCCCATGTCATATACAAGAAAATTCTATCCAACCATATCTTTAAAAAATTATATAAACACTCATTTATAGGAATTTTATATGTTTGTAGACACTTCAAAGATCACACACAGATGTTCTTTATCTCTTAATAACCATCCCACATAGAAGATCTCATCTAATAATCAAGGTGGTATATTTCTAGTGGCTATTCCTTAATTTTGATGTAATTACTACCTTTTGGGCTCTATTGGAGATGTAATTTTATTTTGATTAAATTTTTATGTTACTAATATATTTCTTCTTTTCTATGGCCCAAAATTAGCTATCAAACATTGCACTTGGTCCTTCCAGACAATTTAGTTAGCTTCAATATCACTTAAATTATCATGACTATTTCTTCATATGTGGGAAAATTGACTTCTTCAAGTGACTTCATTAATTCCTCATCAAATTTTACATGGGAACTCATATTATTCTTTATATCATCTTTAGATCTATACTAATGTCATTTATTAGGTTGATGTCCTTCCTAACCACATTAGTTGCATTGATACTTTCTTTATTAGCATTTATTTGCATTTTATATTAACAAAAAAATCACATAATTATTCGTAGTATGTTAGTGGTCATATTAATTTATAATCCTAATATTTTTATTGTTGTTAGTGGTTAAATATTTATAATTATTAATATATAATTAACTCTTAAAGTAAAAGAAAAACAATTTTCATGTCACCACAAAAATTGAAAATGAGACTTTTAAATATTAGTCGTTCATTCAAGTTTCACTTCTCCATTCCATTTGCATCCATCTCATTCCTTGTCATATACATGGAGATCCTTTCTAACTATATCTTTAAAAAATATATATAAACACTCATTTATAGGTATTTTATATGTGTGTAGAGACTTCAAAGATCATAGGAAAATGGTGTCTATCTCTCAATGACCGTCACACATCTCATATTTATTAACCTATCATCCACATGAAAGAGCTCATCCAATAATATGGAGGTATATTTCTAGTGCCTATTACTCAATTTTAGTGCAATTACTACCTTTTGGGCTCTATTGGAGATACAAATTTATTTGGATTAGATTATTATGTTACTAATCTATATATTTCTTTTTTGTGGTAAAAAAAGAGCTATCACGCATTACACCATGTCCATCTAGTCATTTTAGTTAGCTTCAATATCACTTTCCTTATCATGACTATTTCTCCATATGTGGGGTAATTGTTTTCATTAGGCGACTTTACAAATTCCTCATCAACTTCTAGATGGGAACTCATACTTTTCCTGAAAGAACCTTTCGATCTACACTAATGTCATCTATTAGGTTCATGTCCTACCTAACCACATTAGTTGTATTAATATTTGTTTACATTGATTTTAATACATAAATAAAATAATTATTTAAAGTATATAAGTAGTTATATTAATTGATAATCCTAATATTTATATTAGTTCCCATGGTTAAATATTTACAATTCTTAAAAATTATATTTTGACACATTCTGTGATTGTAACTCGAGCGGTAGACCAAACATACAATTCTTCACAGAGAGGTTGATATATCCCATCAAATTAAAGTTGAAGTTATTAAAATTCAATCACCTAATTAATTTGATAAGATGGAATCACAAACACAAAGTCTTAATTTTCCATGTTGAAATTGATATTTGAAGTAGGTTTATATATTTAATTGTGATTTATTGCAGTCTCTATTTGTCACAAGCTAATAAATAAAAGGATGGTAATCTAAAAATATGATTTTATATCCATCCCCTTTTTTTATGAATATCTATAAAAAAAAATTATATACATGATAATCTAGACACTTATCCATCAAAAGATGACGCTCATGAATTTCAACAATGTTATTATAATGATACTTATCAAAATTAAATTTCTTTCTATCTATGGTTTAACTTGGATTCGGATTTCATTGCTAATGAGCTAGGTTTAGGTTTAGTTTTAATTAGTAATGGGAAAGCCCCATGTCTAATAATAATCAATATATTAATCACATTCATTTGGTTCATACCCTAACTAACCACACTATTTGTATTATACTCTCATCATTCCTTATACTATTTTAAGATATGAAATTCATTAAATTGATGCTCTAACTAACAACACCAATTGTATTATTATTTTTATTTATTGATATTATTTACATTGAATTTTCTAATTTTAAAATATATGACTAGTTGTATTAATTCATAATTTCAATATTTGTATTCTTAACCATGGTCAAATATTTGTATTCTTACCCATGGTCAAATATTTGTAATTAATTTAACAATTCTTTTTTGATATTAGGCTTTAACACGACCCATATCATGATTGTAAATTGGATGGCCAGACTTAGAATTCTCCTAGGAGAGGTTAATGTATCCCATTAACTTAAATTTGAGGATATAAAAATTCAATCGCTCTATTAATTTGATAAGGAGAGAATCACAAATAGTTGCTAGTGCATGCAACTATGTCTCATGTGTGTCTAGTGTCCGTGATTTATGGGAAACTATTGTTCCACCGTAACAAGAACTCGTGAATTGCATAGATCTAAGCTAACAATTGAGAGTTTTAGTTTTAACTCTGCCTCCTTCAAAAATTACTCTACTCTCCTCGTAATTTCAGCTCTTACGAGAGTTCAATAATTGTATTTATATTCATGCAATCATTGTAATGGAAAATACAAGAGAATTCCATTCAGATTTATTTTCAAAGCTCTTTTTATCTTTGTTTTTCTTCTCTGTCTTTCTATAAGTTTTGTTTCTTACTTTCTAGCTAGATCTGTATTTTTGCTATGCAGAAAATTTAACATGGTATCAGAGCCTGGGAGCTAGAAGAAAGGAGTAGAACATTTATTTTTTGCAAGTATTAAAATTCTAAGTTGTTTTAGAAAGGAATTCTCATTTCTTTGGGGGTATCTATTGGTATTTTTGTATTAAAAATGAACTGTAATAAAGTTCCAAAAGGGGGTAGTTTAGTCTAAAATGGGAGTTAGATATCATCCATCTGTCATCTTTTTGGAAGAAGGAAATTACAAGTGCTAGTTTAATGGAATCCTAAAGCATTGTCGCTAGATTCATCTTTTGCCTCATTTATATGGACTTATTCCCAAACCAAGTACTGGTTGGTAGAAATCTGCATGGGGAAGTAGAAATGATCATGTCTTAGGATTAATTGGTTTAACTATTGGGGACTATACATCATGGGCTCTATCACACATTGAGTACCCTTGCACTCTTTGGGACACTTTATGGGAAATGTATGGAGATCCCAATGAACCTCCATTTTTAAATGAAGACATGCTTCTCCCTTGATAATGATGATGATCCTTTGTATGAGCATGACACTAAAGAGGAATTTTCTTATTGGAAGAGACTTGATTGTTCTGATTACATAGAGACATCTCCTCCTGCTTTTCCTCTTTCCACACCTCCAATATTGGTAGTTGTTCAATCACCTCCAGCTATTAGTTTGAGAGAGATTTTGGCCTCTCCGAATGCTACTTCAAATTCTCTTCAGCAAGTTCATTCTTGTCCTCTTGATGAGCGAGATATCATCCTATCAGACATTTATCATTTGTTTTTTGAATCTCTCCCTGATCGTGATGACAATATTGAGGACACATGTCTTCTCTCTGATGTCAACTCACATCAAGTTGCATCTTCTTTTGGTTTGGATTCTCTTGTTCTCTTTCAACCTCTCCATGCTACTATCTTGACACATCCTGATTCACATCCAAACAAATCTCACATTTCAGTGGTCACTGTTCTGGAATCTTGTATGGCAAAGTTGCAGGTTAGCATCGAATTGGAGAAACATGAGTATTTTTTAGAACCATTCATCTTGATTCCTTCACACATTTCACTTGAGTGGGAATTCAATAGTTTGATAGTTCGAGGTTTCTATCTTCTAAAAGGAAGAGGTGTCATTTGTTGCAGAGGAACCTACTACAACATTCTCTTTGCTACATTTTGTATTGACATTCTTTCTCTTATTTGTGAAGGCACAAATAGCTACTTTCTGTGAGATCTTTGGTTGCAAGATATTGTAGCATATTATGTATCATGTAGAGTTAGTGTTAATTTTGAGGTGGGGGGGCGGGGCTAGGGGGTTTTATTCCCACTGGGTTTCCACCTTTCCTCTTTCCTCAATTCTTTCTTCTTTACTCTTTCCCTAGTTAGAATTAAGCGGGGGTGTTGGTGGTTAATTCCAACTTCAAATAACTATTAGTTCACTACCACAGACTGTGGGTCACTGATCTCTGTTAGGTTTAGATTTTTATGCCTGAATTAAGGTTGTTAATTTTAGTCTTCTCTTGTCTTCACCGTAATGTTAGATCATGTGGTGGTTCAAGTTTGTATAAATCATGCTTTCAGCTACTGTAAAGTATAATGAATTAATACAAGGTTTTCATTCATAGGCAGATCACTTTTTGTTCTATTTTTATTTGCTCTATTTTCATTCTGTAAGTTTTGTTTCTTTTCTCTTCTTGCTAGATCCATATTGTGCATGCCAGAAAATTTAACATGCATATTGTACAGGTCTTTGTAATTGGGTTCCTCATCAGACTTTGTTGCTAGGGCACATATCTCTCCTTAGTTAGGCTTAAGGGGGGTGTTAGCGCATGCAACTATGTCTCATGTGTGTCTAGTGTCCATGATTTATGGGAAACTATTGTTCCACTATAAGAGGCACTCATGCATTGCACAGATCTAAGCTAACAACAGAGAGTTTTAGTTTTAACTCTGCCTCCTTCGAAAATTACTCTGCTCTTTGTAAATTGAATTCTTACGGGAGTTCAATAATTGTATTTATATTCATGCAATTAGTGTAATTGAAAATTCAAGATAATTCCATTCGGATCTATTTTCAGAGCTCTTTTTATCTCTTTTTTTCTACAAGTTTTGTTTCTTGCTTTCTAACTAGATCTGCTATGCAGAAAATTTGACAATAGTGAGTCTGAGTCCCCCATATGGAATTTGACAATTGAAATAGGTTTATAAGTTCAATTTTGATTCACTGCAACCTCCTTTTGTCGCAACCTAGTAAGTAAAAAGATGATATTCGTGGACTTAATGACGTTGTTGTAGTGATGCTGCGAGTGACGATTGGGTTTTAACCTTAATCAGCATTGAGTCAATCTAAGGTCCAAATTCAATATTCAATGCACATTTACTAATAATCAATATTTTAATCGTAAGACATTCCAAATTCAAATCAGAGACGAAAGACAATGGGACGCATTTATGAAAATTACCTGGCTAACTGGATTTTGAATTATATTCTCAAGAAAAGAGCCTTATAGAACAGAACAGAGGCACGGGAACAAGGTTTAATAAACAATTCAGCAAGCTCTATTTCTCTGCCAGAGCAAGAAACAACCTTAATCTGCATCGTGGTCTTATAACCAAGGCTAGAAAAACGTTATGTTTTAGGAATAAATAATTAACAGAAATTGGCCATAAAAGTAGGAGACACTCCTTTGAAAATTGCACCAAGGAATAAATATGAACAAGAAGTATTTTTTAAAGAGACTAGATGTTTTCACCTCTTTATTCGTTTTTAAATAAGATAAATTTCATAATTTATATAAATAGGTTAATATTTTTCAAAGATATTGGAAAAGAAAATGGATGGTAAAAGAAATGATGCAATGATGTGGTAGTGATGTGATGTGGTAGTGATGTGCTTTAATTCGATAGCTTTAGTTAATATTCATATTTCAATGTCTTTTTGATACTGTTCGCTAAAAATAAATTTCAATAAATATTTTATTGGATCTTATTATGGTTCAGGGTCTCGAACCGAAATCTAAGAAATTGGATCCCGTTTTTTCATTTTTTATTTATTTATTAAAAATAAGCTATATATACATGAAATATAAGACTTATACTTTAAGTTATATTTCATGTATATATTGGCAAGATGTTTGACAGTGGTTTCAGATCTCTAGGATTTATAATGCAAATTCTAGATTTTAGAAGACCTTATAAATTTTCAGACAATCAAATTTCAATAATCAATAGTTCAAAATTTTCTAGCTCTCTTTATCTCAATCTCTTTATCTTCCTTGATCTCTAGACTTATCTCTCTTGATATCTATATTGATGAGATGTTTGAAAGTGGTTTCAAATCTCTAGGAGTTATAATGCAAATTCTATATTTTAAAAGATCTTATAAATTTTTCAAACTTAGTCAAACTTTTGTAATCAACAGGCTCCTATCAACATTTTGTAGCTTTCTTTATCTTCCTTAAGCTCTAGACTCATCTCTCCCCATAGCACTCTTCCTCTATCCCTTCTCTACCTCTATATCTCCCTCTTTTCTCTCTCTATCCCATAATCTAGACCTATCTCTCTCTCTCACATCCCTAACTCTCTACTCGGTATCTCCTCTCTCCCTACACACCTCCCCTCACTCCCTACCTACCTCTATTTCTATATATATAACTCTCTCTCTACGTATATTTCTCACTCTCCCTACCAACTTATCTTTCTCTACATATGTAGCTCTCTCTCTCTCTCTCTCTCTCTCTCTCTCTCTCTCTCTCTCTCTCTCTCTCTCTCTCTCTCTCTCTACTTTTATCTCCCCTCTATCTACTCTCTACCTCTCTATCTTACTCGCTCCTTTCTCTCCCAAAATCTAGACCTATCTCTACCTCTCCCTCACATCCTTAACTCTTTACTCTCTATCTCATCTATCTCTACACATCCCCTCACTCCCTACCTACCTCTATTTCTCTACATATACCTATCTATCTCTCTTTACATACCTCTCTATCCCTCCCTGCCAACATCTCTCTCTCTCTCTCTCTCTCTCTCTCTCTCTCTCTCTCTCTCTCTCTCTCTCACATTCCCTCTCTACTTTTATCTCTCTTCTATCCCCTCTCTACCTCCCTATCTCACTCTAGAGAGAGGTACAGATATTAGTAGAGAGGGACAAAGATGTACGTTAATAGAGACAGACAGTGAGGAGAGAGTGGGATTTATAGAAATGGTAAGGGAAGGTTTGGGAGATAGAAGAAAAGATACAAATAGAGGTCTTGTAGGGAGATAGATATATATAGAGAAAGAGAGAGAGGAAGAGAGGAGATAGTGATAAGTTGAGAGGGGAAAAATAGATAGAGAGAGGTGGAGATGGAAGGAGAGAGATAGAGATAAGTGATATATACAAAAGTGGAGAGAAGACTTGGAGTGAGGGACAAAAGGAGAGGTATTTAAAGAGAGTTCAAGTAGATAGAGAGAGAGTATGGAGATGGAAGGAGGGAGGGAGAGAGATAAAGGGAGAGCTCAAGAGAGAGTTGAGATAAATAGTAGAATGGAGGGAAGGAGGTAGAGAATTAGGAGAGATAAAAGTAGATAGGGATGGAAAGAGAGGTAACTAGAGAGAGGGAGAGGGGAGATAAAGAAAGCAGGAGGGAAGATAGATACCCATATCTAGAGAGAAGAGATAAATACATAAAGGGATAGGGGAGATAGAGAGTATAGATAGATGGGGTGAAGAATACCTCTCGTTCCCTCCCTCTTTTTGAATACCTCTCCTTCTCTCCCTCACTCCAACTCTCCCCTCCACTTTTGTATATCTCACTTGTCACTATCTTGTTCCCTTTCCACCTCCCTTTATCTATTTTCCCTATCTAAACCTATCACTATCTCTTATATGACCTCTCTCTCTATTCATACATCCCTCCCTCCTTCCCTCCACCTCTCCTCTTAACCCTCAGGAGACTATATGACCCCTTTTAACATCTTAGTACACGATATGAGCCCTTAGGACACCATATGACCCCTTAGGACAATATGATCTCCTGAAGGGTCATATGGTTTCCTAAGGTTTCATATGGTGTTCTAACACATGTGTGGTCCCTTAGGACATGATATGACCCCTTTGGACACCATATGACCCCATTTAATATCCTAGTATTTACAAAATGACTCCTTAGGACACCATATGACCCCTTCGGATAATATGATGTCCTAAGGAGTCATATGGTTTTCTAAGGGGTCATATGGTCTTCTAACACATGTGTGGCACCTTAGGATCCCATATAACCCTAGGACACTTTATGGCCCTTTTGAACATCTTGGAATGTACGACATGACCTCTTAGGACACCAAATGAGCCCTAAGGATACGATATGGTGTCCTAAGGGGTCCTATGGTGTCCAAACACATGTGTGGACCCTTAGGACACTATATGACCCCTTTAGGCCACTATATCACCGCTCAGGGAACCATATGACCCCTTAGGTAACTATGTGACCCCTTAGGACACTATATGACCCATTTTAATATCCTAGTACACAACATGACCCTTTAAGACACCATAAGAACCCTTAGCATACCATATGACCCTCTAGGACAATATGGTGTCCTAAGGGGTCATATGGTGTCTAAAGGCGTCATATGGTGTTCTAAGAGTATGTGTGGCCCCTTAGGACCCCATATGACACCTAATAACACCACATGACCCCTAACAACACCATATGACCCCTTAGAACACCATATGACTCCTCGGGACACCATATGACCCCTTTTAACATCCTAGTACATGACATGACCAATTAGGACACCATATGACACCTAAAAACATCATATCAACCCTTACAAAAATATGATGTCCAAAGGAGTCATATAGTGTTCTAACATATGTGTGGCCCCTTAAGACATCATATGACACCTTATGACACTAAATGACCCCCCAGGACACCATATGACCCCTTAGGACACTATATGACCCCTTAGGACACCATATGACCTCTTACAATAGTATGATGTCCTAAGGGGCCATATGGTGTATAAAGAGGTCATATGGTGTTCTAACACATGTGTGGCCCCTAGGGATCCCATATGACCCCTAATGACACCATATGGCCCCTCAAGACACCCTATGATCCCTGACAACACCATATGACCCCTTAGGACACTATATGAACCCTCAGAACATCATATCACCCATTAGGACACCATATGACCCCTAACAACACCATATGACCCCTAACAACACCATATGACCCCTAATAGCGCCATATCACCCCTTTTAACATCCTAGTACATGACATGTCTTCTTAGGATAGCATATGATCCCTTAGGACACCATATGACATCCTAAGGGGTCATATGGTGTTTTAACATGCGTGTGGCCCCTTAGGACCCCATATGACCCCTTAGGACACCATAGGACCCTTTAGTACCATATGATGTCCTAGTGGGTTATATGGTGTCCTAAGGGGTCATATAGTGTTCTGACACATGTGTGGCCCCTTAGGACCCCATATAACCCCTAACAACACCATATGACTCTTTAAGACCCCATATGAGCTCTAATGACACCATATGACCCCTTAAGACCTCATATGACCCCTAATGACACCATATGACCCCTTAGGACACTATATGACACCTAATGACACCACATGACCCCTTAGGACACTATATCACATCTAATGACGCCGTATGACCCCTTAGGACACCATATGATCCTTTTTAACATCCTAATACATGACATGGCCCCTTAAAACACCATATGAGCCCTAGGGTCATGATACAATGTCCTAAGGGGTCATATGGTGTTCTAACACATGTGTGGTCCCTTAGGACCCCATATGACCCCTAACAACACCATAAGACCCCTTAAGACACCGTATGACCCCTTAGCACACCATATGATGTTTGAATGGGTGATATGGTATCCTAAGGGGTCATATAGTGTCCAAAGGGGTACTATGGTGTTGTTACAGGTCATATGGTATCTTGGAGGATCATATGGTGTCGTTAGGGGCCATATGGGATCCTAAGTGGCCACATATATGTTAGAACACCACATGACCCCTTATTGACATCATATTGTCCTAAGGGGTCGTATGATGTCCTAAGGAGTCATCTAATGTCTTAAGGGGTCATATGGTGCTCTAAGGGGTGATATCATGTCGTTAGGGGTCATACAAGGTTCTAAGGGACCACACATGTGTTAGAACACCATATGACCTGATAGGACACCATATGATTTGTTAGGACATCATATTGTCCTAAGGGGTCATATGGCATCCTAAGTGGTCATATGGTGTCATAAGGGGTCATATGTTGTCATAAGGGGTAACACATGTATATTGGAACACCATATAATCCCTTAGGACACCATATTACCCATTAAGACATCATATGGTGTTGTTAGGGACCATATGGGGTCCTAAGGTGTCAGACATGTGTTGTCATACCATATGACCCCTTAGGACACCATATGACCCACTAAGACACCATATTGTACTAAGGGGTCATATGGTGTCCTGAGGAGTCATATGGTGTCCCGAGGGGTCATATGTGGCCCCTTAGGTACCCTTATAACCCCTAACGACACAATATGACTCTTAAGGACACCATATAACCTCTCTAAACACCATTTGGATGTCCTAAGGGGTCATATAGTGTCCTAAGGGGTCACGTCATGTAGTAGGATGTTAGAGGGGGTCATATAGTGTCCAAAAGGGTCATGTGGTGTCGTTACAGGTCACATGAGGTCCTAAGGGGTCATATGGTGTCATTGGGGATCATTTGGGGTCCTAAAGGTCCACACATGTGTTAGAACACCATATGAGCCCTTTGGACACCATATAACCCCTTAGGACATCATATTGTCCTAAGGGGTGGGTGAACTCACAATAGTGGTTCCCACAAATGAAATTCATTGATGGGAAAAAAATAGATTTGGGTGGTTCGAATGAACAGGGGGTGTTCGAGTTAACTACCCTTTGGGGTTCAAGTGGACCCCCCAGTTCAATCATACATGTGACATCACTGGGGTTCGCTCGAACCCCATTTTTATTAATATTTTATTGGGTTCGCTATGTTAGGATTCCCACAGATACTGAGAGGGGGCGGTGAATCAGTATCTAACCGGTAAATTGAATTTCTTAACTTAAAACATGTAGAACATATTATAACAGTGTAGAGTCTGAGTGTTGGTGGTCTGAGTGCCGGTGTAGAGTCTGATTTGCTGATGCCGGTGCCATAGGATTGTAAGGTTGCCATCAATGACCAAACCTTCAATCACCTACAATGTCTCATTTGAGTGTGCATATGCCAACAATCTCCCCCTTTGGTATTGATGGCAACACTCAAGAGAAAATTCAAAAGTGTATCCAAAACTTGTAATCCAAAAATATGTTACCAAAAAAAGATATGCTCCCCCTGAGTAGATAAGTCTTCTGCTGGTTATTTTCTCTTATTTTCTCATACTACTACTCCCCCTTTGGCATCAATGACAAAGGTTGTCAAGGTGTCAATAGAGTTGTAGTCTTAGCCTTGTAACTACGTGGTTACAATTTGAAAAAGATCCGCCAAAATCAAGTTTATACTCTCCATAAACTTCCTATTGTCCTTTATAGCTGCATCTGTTCTTTGAACTATACCAGTGAGGTGCTACATATGCTCTGTCGGTGTTCTATGTTCCTGTACTAGTGCCTCAGATATTTCCTTCCGCATGAATGCTAGATAGTCCAATCTTGGACTCAGCCTTAGTCTCAAATTCTTTGCCTTATCTACTATTCTCTCCTTTTCTCTTCCTAGCTTAAGTAACTCTTCCTTAAAACTTGTTATCTTCTGTTCAAAAATTGATAATGCATCAGGTGAGTTAACAAAACTGTCTGCAAGTTTATTGATTTTATCATGTACCTTGCTCATTTTCTTATCTATGTCAGTAGGTTTGTCTTGCATATGTCTTTGTACAGAGTTTTGAATTCCTTCAGTAAGTTGCATAGTTCCAGTAGAAGTGTGTCAAATTCCCTTGTACATTTCTTAATCTGATCCTCAAAGAATCTCTGCTTTTCAATTTCCATCTTATCCTTCAATGCCTCTTCCTTTATTTTCTCAATTGTCACTGTGTTCTCAGTGATTTACTTGGACAAAATGTCAATTTGGCTTAATGAATCTTTATTGTCTATATTGCAGATAGGAGCTAGCCTCTTCAAAATTGGGATTGTGTCATCTATAGCTTTATAAGCCTATGAACTATAATTTGTTATCCTTTTGATAGAATCTAAAAGTACTTTTGTTACATTTGTTGATTTATAACCTGTTGATGAGGAACCAACATTCTGAATTCCGCTGGTGGATGAAGTAACTAAGCTTGTAGTGACATCTGGTAGGTCTATCTGTGTTTGCATTTCCTTAAGCAATGGTTTTTGTACTTCTCTTGTTGCCGGTTGCATTGTTTCCACATGAATCTGTTCCTATTCCTATTTTGGAGCCTGTTGCACTTCTTGTTTCTCTGTTTGTTGTTCTGTCTCAGTCTCAATCTGAGTCTCTAACTGTTCTCTTGTGCTATCATCTGCTGGTTTTTCTTGTGTGTTGTCAGTTTGATCAGTTACTAGTGGCTCATTAGCCATGTCTGTCTTACCTATTATATCTTTATCTACCACAATGTTGACCTTTTGTGTATCAACATCTACTGTGTATAGTACTTCAGGATTAGGATTCATATCCTCTACATCCATACTCTCAACTGTCGGTTGATCTTCAGTAGTTGTTATTACCGGAGTAATCAAAGGCGGTGGGGGTAAGTTGTCTTTTACTTTGATACTAGGAGATCCACCAACCTTTCCTTTACCCTTGTCCTTGTCCTTCTGATATACCTTTATTGGTTTGGGGTTCATGTACTCTTCCTGTTTTTCTTTTTCAACTAGGAATATATCCCATACATTTTTTGTTTCCTTTATTACTTCATTAACTCTTCCAACCATTAAAGTAATATGTCGGTGTGCAGTAGAGAATACTGACCGGTTGGCTTCTACAATTAGGTCATCTATTTCTTTAGGTGAGTTTACTTGGTAAACAACAAGTAATTTTTCTATTTTGATCTTCTTGTCAAGCTCTACCACAACTTGTCTTCTTGCTTCTAGTCTTTTAAATAGTTCATCTAGTAGTTCATCTACCACTTACATTCAGAACTTTTTATACATGTCCATGTGCAAAATAACATTGTTTTCAACTTGTTATTTTTCATCTGCTATCAACGTATCATACACCTTCCTATGTTCTTTAGTTTCCCTTCCTCTATGATTTCATTCAATAATTTGTCAAGAGGGGCCAAGTTTTGTTTTGTCCTCTTCTTCTTTGGTGTTAGTTTCTTCTTTGGTGTTGTCTTTCTAACCGGAGACCTCACTGCCTGTTGCTTCTGTCTAGTTCTCCTAGGTGAGGGTGTGGTTACCGGTGAAGGATCTCTTTTCCTTACAACTCTCTTGAAAGTTGTTGGCATGTCATTCTCTGAAGAAATAGCTATTGGTGATAGGTGAGTTTCAGGTTGTAGTGTTACCAACTCATCCTCAGTGATACCGGTTTGTTTCATTACATCTTCTTTAATAGCCTTAGCCTGTCTAGAGCCTCTTCTCATAATTGCCTCAACCTTTTTCACTCTTTTATGAGATTGAATTTGGCTTTATATGGTCTCAGCATTGCCAAATACTTCTTCCTTTGGTTCTCTGGGTGCTTCCAGAAGTGCTTTAGCATATGTCTCAATGATATGATCATCGGTTTCATAACCCATCTTTGTTACCCAAATTGTTCTTGGGATGAATGCTTCCATCCAGATCTCATCCTTTTTTATCACAAAACATATGTTATCCTTATACTTGTCAACAATTTTCTGTGATAGTCTGATTCTTTTCTTCATTTTGGCCTTTAGTGCTTGAAAGTATTCATGGATATTCTTTTCTTTGTCTTCACCCATGTTATTAAATAGGTCTGTTAACTGTTTCCCTACTGGTATATCAAATCCAAGTACTTTATGGCCTATACCGGGAACCTGTTTGGTTATGTGTAGCATTAAGCATACAAGTATATTTCCAAACCTAAAAGTTCCTTTCTTATCCTTCTTGATTTTGCCTAAGTTATTAATCAACTCATCTTTTAACCACTCACATATATCAATTTTCACATTGTCTGTAATCATGTCATAAGAACTCTTAATGCATAAACTTGAAACTAAGTTAAGTCTATTTGCATGAGTAGCTTTATACCCTAAAATCATGCTGATGAATCTCACATTTGTGTCAGTTACATCATTGACTCTCAAGGACCTTTTGTCGGATGTTGCACCAGTTAGTTTAGTTACTAGGTCATTTGAGACCTTTTTAGTCTTGTCTGGTCTTTTACCGGTGGAAGGTAACCCTGTGATAGCTTTCACAGCTTCCTTGGTAATTTTGTGAATTGCATCTAACTAGAAAAATTCACCATGTACCCTGCTCAAAACTATCCTAATCATATCCTTGGGAAATTCTGGAATGCAGAGGATTTTGGTGAATCCTAGGGTTTCAACAATTTTATGTTTGTGTTTTATATTTCCGGAATCATCACATATGACAGATTTATACATGGTTTTGATCTCTTCATCTCCTAATTCCTCTATGTTGCAATGGATGTATATTCTGGGGTCTTCAGCATAAACAACTCCTTTTGGAATTGGAGAAAAAGCACCTATGTTGTCATCTTTCTTTGCTACCTCGGGATCTAGTTGAAACACGGGCCTAGGGGGTTTGATAACTTCGACTACTGTAGGATTTTCTATATTTTCAAGTGCAGAGGTGGATGCCATGATGATAAATACCTTTTTCTGCCTTAAGATGGTTTGATTGCTGAAGTGTTCTTGCCTCTTTGCTTGAAATTCCTTAGCTCTGGAAATTTCGCGCTCTTCGAATGTTTGAAATCTCGGTGAAGTGAAATGGAGACAAAATCACAAATTTATAATGTTTATTAGTCATCTACCACATTTAATGCATGCCGGTTAAGTAGTCACTTAACATTGTTTGCTAGTATAGAAGTATTTTCCAACTTCTCATCTTTAATCGAGGGAATAATAACACATGTCTCATTGATTGCCAAACCCTCAAAGAAAATTTTCTTCAATTTGATGAAGAACTTCCTGCCGGTGGAGTGATACTCTGTCCTACCGGTGAAGCATTACTCTGTCTTGCCAGTGAAGCATTACTCTATCCTGCTGGTGAAGTGTTGATTGGTTCTACCGATGGAGGAGTATTTCCAACAATATTTAGGTTTGACTTTCTAATCCATTGTTTTGAGAATTCTTGCTTAACCTCTTCAAAATTTTCTTTTCCCTTCAAGCTAGAATTTTTGTTGTCTGTCGGTGATCCTTTGCTTCTACAGAATTTTGCAATATGCCCAATCTTGTTACATGCATAGCAAGTTACATTATTTTTCTGAATAGCTTTTCCATAACCTATGTCGGTTTGTGTTCTACATTTATTAGATAGATGTCCGAATCTTCCACAAACATAACATCTTACATTCATTTTGCAATTTTTAGAGTTATGACCAACTTTGTTGAATTTTGAACATTGACCGGTAGGTGTGTTGATGTTCTGATAATTTCTAGATCTACATTGATTTGCTCTATGCCCATACTTATTACAGTTAAAGCATTTTCCATTGAATTTATAAACATTAGGTTGCCTTACCGGTTTGCTGTGATCCTGAGTGTTTGCAGTACCAGAGCTTTCTCCTACCTCAAAGCCAATTCCACAAGTGTCACCATTAGGTTTCTAAATCTTCAATAAGTCACCAAGTTCTTCTGAGCTTTTCTTGAATTTATCTTTGTGTTGATTTGCAATATCCAGTTCTCTTTCTAAGATCTCTTTTTGTCTCATCAGTTCATTGGAGTCATTCTGTGTATGCATTAGATCTGTCTTCAATAGGTCATTTTCATAGCTAAGTCTTGTTTTCTCATTTGTTGCATCACTTAGTCTTCGAGTTAATTCTTGGGTAAGTGCACAAAGATGGTGGTCAAAAAGGGGGGTATAAGTGGACACTTTTTTCTGAAATCAAGTGAACCTGAACTTAGAGGCAAAATTTGAAAGTCATCCACTCAAGATATAAAGATAATAAAAGAATAAATATTGTATTACTCTGAATCTATTTTCCAAACTACTAAACTTTTTCAAAATTGGATAAGATTAAGGGGGTCAAATCCTTCGCGCACGAAAAACTGACCCTATTTTTTTTCTGAAAAACTTAACATAGTTTCTGACGTGTGCATCAAAAAAGTCATAGTTAGAGTTAGTATTTTGCCAAATCCTTTGGCAAAAAGATAGTTAAGGGAGAGAACTAAAAGATGTGTATTTTTAAATTGTAATTTTTTGTTGAGTATTTTTTTTTTTATATAAAGTTTTTAAAATTTGGATATGTATATCAAAAGTTATTCAAAAAATGGTGCACCTATGTCAGTGAGAACTATGGAGACACTAGTAAAAGAAATTCAAACAATAATATGTTATTGTTGTTCAAATTGAAAAAAAATTATATGGTTAGAAAGCTCAAAAGATGGGTGAAAATATGGTGGCAATTTTAAAAATACCCACTTTAGGAAGTGTAAACCTGATGATGACGAAGTCGATAAACCAAGTTGATAAAATAAAACATGTCAAAAATGAGAGAAATGGAGGGAAATCAAACTTCCAATCCATAGCTTTGTCATCCAGGTCTATTTCCAAGCCTAAAAAGTCAAAAGCGCGTACGGGGTACTTATGGTTTAAAAAGCGCGTACGGGGTATTTATAGTGTAAAAAGCGCGTACACGCTTGTTTCCCTTTAAATAGTGCATATGCGCTATCTTTACTATAAACAGTGCATACACGCTATTGTATAATATGATATTCTATGTATAATATGTGTATATTCATATAATATATGTAATATATAATATGTGTATAATATGACATTGTATATATAATATGTTTATATACATATAATATATTAAACATATATATACACATGTAAGTGTATCGTCTCTCCCTCTGAAATGCAAACAAGGTCTCTCTCTCTCTCTCTCTCTCTCTCTCTCTCTCTCTCTCTCTCTACATACACCATCCCTCTTTCTCTTCTTCTCTCCCTCCATACCCCACTGCAACTGTGTCTGCACTTCTATAGAAGTAAGTGAATTTATTTCTTATCTGCAACTTCCTCTTTGATTTTTATCATGTATTCTCTCCCTCCCTCTACCTCTCCCTTCCCCTCATGTTCTCTCCCTCTCTCCCTCTCTCTCCCTCTCCTCTCTCCTCTCCCTCTCTTCTCCCTCTCTCCCTCTCTATCCCTCTCCCCTCTCCCCTCCCTCTCTCTCCCTCTCTCTCTCTCTCTCTCTCTCTCTCTCTCCCTCTCTTCTCCCTCTCTCCCTCTCTATCCCTCTCCCCTCTCCCCTCCCTCTCTCTCCCTCTCCCACCCCCCTCTCTCTCTCTCTCTCTCTCTCTCTCTCTCTCTCTCTCTCTCTCTCTCTCTCTCTCTCTCTCTCTCTCTCTCTCCCTTTCTACCTTCCCTCCCCCCTCTTGTCTCCCTCTCTCCCTCCCTCTACCTCTCCCTTCCCCCCATGTTCTCTCCCTCTCCCTCTCTCCCTCCCTCTACCTCTCCCTTCCCCCCATGTTCTCTCCCTCTCCCCTCTCCTCTCCCTCTCTCCCTCTCTCTCCTTCTCTCTCTCTCCTTCTCCTTCCCTCTCCCCTCTCCTCTCCCTCTCTCTCTCCCTCTCTCCCTCTCTCCCTCTCTCTCTCTTCCTCTCCCACCCCCCTCTTCTCTCTCTCTCTCTCTCTCTCTCTCTCTCTCTCCCTCCCTCTCCCTCTCCCTCCTTCCATCTCTCCCTCTCTCTACCTTCCCTCTCCCCTCTCCTCTCTCTCTCTCTCCCTCTCCCTCCCCCTCCCTCTCTCTCTCCCTCTCTCTCTCTCCCTCTCTCTCTTTCCCTCTCCCTCCCCCTCCCTCTCTCTCTCTCTCTCTCTCTCTCTCTCTCCCTCTCTCTCTCTCTCTCTCTCCCTCCCTCTCTCCCTCTCTCTCTCTCTCCCCCTCCCTCCTTCCCTCTTTCCCTCTCTACCTTCCCTCCCCACTCTTCTCTCCCTCTCTCCGTTCCCCCCATGTTCTCTCCCTCTCTCTTGATCCTTCAAGCCCTTTTTCGCTATTATCTTATTGCCTACATATAATAGTATTTATATTCAACACCTTCAATTTTATTTACTTATTTTCTTTATGGAAAGTCGTAGAAGTTTCATAGTGCCCAAATGTTTGACATACTAAAAAGACAGTTTTCTTTGAAAGACTTCTTATGTTTTATTTTTTGATTAATCTCATGTCTTCTTTAATTTGTCTCGCTTGTCTTGATGACTAAAATGTAATCGATATAGTCCATTCCCATGCTAACCTAATAATCAAAACATTTCCTTTAAGATTTATACCTCCACCATTACACCTCCTTTAAATACAAATACTAGTATTAATTTATAAATAAAATAAATCTTTATTTTTTTAAAGGTTATGCAAAAGAAAGGAACTAGTTATCACCTAGAGAATAGCTTGGTTCTATATGTAAACTTATCTTTCCATCATCTTCCCTCGATGTCTTCTTTTCACCTAATCAATACCATTGTCGTTCATTTTGTAATCACAAATTTGACATTCTTTAATCTATATTCATATTCGATTGGGAAATTTTGAATTAGTTCTAGGTTAAATTCATGTGTTTAAATAGTTATACCAATTTAGTCACATCATTGTATTAAATGGTATAGATTTGTGACAAAATTTACTCGGCATTTATTACCAATCTAGTCTGTAGAATTACCTAATCTTGAAATGGACTAATTCAATTACAATAATGAATTACAAATTGACGGATTCGACCATTTTGTTGAGCCCTTTGTCGAATGCTTTAAATTCGAGTCACATATATCTTGAGTTCATCCAACTATTTTGGAACTATATATTGAGCATCCGAGTTAATAGCGAACATTACTAAATTGTTAATTTATCTCTCGTCGACATCCCGAACACCATTCTTATCTGTAATAGATAAAGGCAAATTCTTCACAACTTACAAGTGAACGGTGAATATTTCCGTCTGAGAGGAGGAAACTACAAATTACGATTTACTCGCTGTGAATGTAAGAAGAACAGAAGAATATCCTGTGGAGAGTAAAATAAACTCTTATGCGGTCCACCAGACTATGATGTGAAAACAGGTATTGGAAAAGAAGTAATCTGATTCCAAACGCAATGTAGAGAACCGGTAGAAAGACGTACCCTCGAATTGGCCCATGAGTTTGACATATAGGGCACGTCACTACACTAGTACCAGATGAGAGATAAATCACATCTATGTCACTCTTTTGTCAATCTAATCATACCCATCTGATTAAAAAATATAGTCTCTTGTATGTAGAAAATAGGTAGAAGATGGACACATCAATTGGCCCATTAATTTGACTTCTTAAATGGAAGTCACTTTACGACTAGTACCAGATGATGAACCCATCTGATTAAAAAATATAGTCTCTTGTATTTAGAAAATAGGTAGAAGATGGACACATCAATTGGCCCATTAATTTGACTTTAGAAATGGAAGTCACTTTACGACTAGTACCAGATGATGAACCAAGAACATCAAAAGACAACCACCTACATCTTGTGTTAGCAACAGGTTAGTCAATCACAGCCATTAATTGCAAAATCGACGATGTAAAATGCGTGACTAACACGTGTGTTAGTCAATCCATACTGCCGTTTTGAATCCAGAATAGACGTGTCCTACCTTGTGGAGTCTAAACATCACACAAATGATGCTATACGACTTCAGAGGGTCTATCTCGATCGTACAAACTTCAAAGATAGTAACGATGTAACTTCTAAAATCAT
Organism: Cryptomeria japonica; assembly: GCF_030272615.1. NCBI lineage: Eukaryota > Viridiplantae > Streptophyta > Pinopsida > Cupressales > Cupressaceae > Cryptomeria > Cryptomeria japonica. Next base: position 31,088 of record NW_026729572.1, on the reverse strand, counting down.
ACAAATTACAAATCTTCTATGCATGGTAACGATGTCGCTCATTAGTATAGAGCTATAGAATGTATGGTAGATTGAGTATATTTATGTACGAGCAATAATTTTGTCCAAAGCTAATATGAGTGAATTGTTTAAATTGCTATGATTTGATTTAGTAAGTGACTTTTAAAATTCATAATGTGATTGTTTTATGTAATAATGTTGGTTATTGAAATTATTCGTTATTGAGTTTTTTTTTGAGAAATTTGATCTTATTAATGAGTTAATGTAAGTATTTGATTTGTGTTTAGACCTAAAGATCAAGTGAGATGCTTGTTTAGGGGGTGGATGGATTGGATCAACACCACATATAGAAACAAAAACACATAAATTTAGAAACAAACACACAAAAAAATTAAATACACTAAAGTTGTACTGTGTTGCAGCACCAAAACATAATTGTATTACTTGATACAAAACCACTATATGATGCTCTATATAGAGGTCTTTGGAAAATTCTAGAAACTTTTTGAAAACATCTTAGGTCTTTCTAGACATTAGACCAACATACCCAAAATAAAAGTATCTAATATTTTCTTCCATACCTTATTCCTTGTTGATTCTAGAACATTCCATTCTTATATAGTTTCTATTTACAAAATATTATTTTCAAATTTATCTTTAATTAATTGTCTTTTAGGTGGAAGAAATTACATATGCCAACATACCCCCTTAATTTCGAACACCAATGTTGTGGCATTCAAATTCCTTTGCTCTTGACTCTTTCTGATGTCCATAACCAACTTCGTTGACTTTGCAAATCCTTTTCCTTGCTCAATATCTTCAAACCATTTTCAACTACTACGACAGTTCTTCAAAACTTCAATCTGCAACTTTTTGGAAACTTGCCATTTATATACATCTTGCTAAATAATACTTTCTTTTGAATTGGCACATCTATTATGCCTTTTAAAAAAATTTGCTTGGTTGCAATCAATTTTCACATGTGAATTTTTACATTTGAACAATTTTTTTATTATACCTACAATTTTCAGTCGACTCGACCCAAAGCTCCATCCACAATCTATTTGGATACATCTTGTTTTAGAATCTTTCGTCCATTCTTTGTTCCAACACATCTTTTCAGAATGATTTTTATAGCCACAAATTCTACATGGATTCAAATCCCAACACATCTCTTTTGTGTGTCCTCTATTATAATGAGAACATTGAATATACTGCTTTGTTTGAGCTGATTTCCTAAATCTAGTAATATGATTTTCTTTTCTCATGTCATATCCAAGGCCTTCATATTTTGGCCTTATTAGTGGCTGAATGGGCTCTCTGATTCTTTGCCCATAGTTTCCTAAACCTTTACCTTCATAACATATTTTCTTCATTATCTTCAAACCAACATTTTGAGAGCAACTATTGTTAGTCTCATCACATCTAATTTCATTAATATGTTCATCTTCAGACTCTTTCTTACAAACAATTTCAACAAAATTACATTTACGAAATGACGAATTCAAATCCTCTGTACTTCATGAAACAACATGAACCAATAGCTTTGTCTTTAAATGTTCGATCTCTTCTTTTAATTTTATGATTTCCTTCACGTGCAAACTATTTGCTTCATGCAATCTCTTTAGTTTCTCTTCTAAATATTCATTCTTTTTCTTAACATCATCGAACAACTTTAATTTTACCTCTAACTCTTCAATTTTCTCTTTATTATCACTAATTTCATTTAAAAACTTGTACATTTTTCAATTCCCATTTCTTTTTTAATTGTAAACATTTTTATATTCGCTTCTAATAATTTCCCTTCTAGATGATCTATCTCATAAATTAAATTTGCATTTTCCTTCAAGACTCTTTTGCTTAATTTTCCCATTGATTTTAATAATTTAAGCTCACCTTGTTCACTTGATTTTGTTACAATGATTTTTCTATCTTATTGATTGAATATGTTCCTTATTTGGCAATAATTCTTTACAGACAATAATTTCTTGATACTTTGACTTCTTTTTCTCAATAGCTACGGATGTACATCATTTCCAATAATTTCTTCTTTCAAAATGGTTGTGATCTCAATTTTGCTTGGTTTTGATCTTTTTCACTTCCTTTCACCTAATCTTTGATATGCTTCACACCCAAGATCTCCAACATCTTCTCTGATACCACTTTGATGGGGTGGACAAAGATAGAAAACAAGAACAAAAAATAGAAAAATGAAGACATTATATTATATTAAATAACATAAACATTACATTCACATCTCCTTACGGCTCTACAGAGCTAGACCCACAAAAGGGTGAGTAACAATTCATATTAAATCTTATTTATAGCAATTGATGAAGATAAGGCAGAAGTATATAGTAAAGAAACATCTAGAATGTCCATTGTGAGAAACATCTAGAATTAGAAACATCTAGAATTCAAATTTGGAAACTTCTATCTTAAATGCCAGGCTTGATGATTTGCATAGGTATAAATTATTAATTACCAACACTTGAAAACAATTCCTAGAAACTGTCTTTTACTCCTCCCCAATTTTGGGCTGGAGTTTGGAATAAAATATTAATTCCTAAAATTAATATCTTCTTCTGGTTATTCATGCAAAACAAGATCTCCACCATTGATAATCTCTATAAACATTGGATCCCCATCACCAATAGATGTTTTTTTATGTAAAGAAGAAGATAAAATCATCTACTCTTACATTGTTCCTATGTTAGGGACATTTGGGCCTTCTTTCTCAACTCATGGAATATTAATTGAATCCCCCCTGATTCTATACAGAACTTCTAGTACCAATGGAAGTGCCCATATGGCAACCATGCTATTGGTATTTTGTGGAAATTATCCCTACCTCTTATTCCATGAGGTATTTGGAAGGAAAGAAATAATAGGGTTTTCAGAGATATGGAGTCCAATGCTCTTGTTGTGGCTATAAAAATAAGGAATTATATTAAGGAAAACTTTCTTAATTACTGTCCTGGTAGGAAAAATGATCCTCCACTTGATTCTAATCGGAAGGAATGGGATACTATCAATAGATGGAAGATTTGTTGGGATATATCTGTCCCACTCTATAAAATTAAACATACTAGAGAGAATGTTTCTTGGCATCCACCCCCTCTGGGTGGATCAAAATCAATATAGATAGGGTGGCCAAGGGAAATCCTTAGCCGATAGGCTATGGGGGAGTGGCAAGGAATCATTTGGGTTTGCTGGTCTTCACGGTGGCACTCCCTTTGAGTACCCAGACTAACCATTTCACGGAGGCCAGTGCCGCCTACATAAGACGACACATGGCAAGCAAGGAAGGGTTCAGATGGGTCTAGCTGGAAAATGACTCTCTTAACATTGTGAAATGCATCAGGGGCAGTACAAAGCCTAGCTGGACTAGTTCAAGCCTGATCAAGGATTGCCTTGAAATGATTTCCGGCTTGGAGGAGTTCAAGATCTTGCACATTTTTGGGAAGGAAACAAACTGATGGATCATGTTGCCAACTTGGTTGTTGATTAGATGGCAGTTAAATGGTGGAGAGGAAGGGAAACTTACCCAAAAAATCTATGCGACCTAGCAAGAAATGATGTTGATATCTTCAACCTTCCTAATGATTTTAATGATGAAAGATTATGAGGGGATGGGACTTGTTGGGGTGGTATTTTGAATTATTACCACTTTGAGAAGATCTAGAACTTTCAGCCCACCCTGTTTTTGGTTTTGTTTCCCCCTGGTTTTGCTTCTAGAGTATAGTTTTCTGAATTGTTTGAGCTACAGAATGGGAGGTGAAAACAATAGGTTTGAACCCCTGACCTACAATAAGTGGCAGAATAATAAGGAGGTTTGGGAGGAAATATCTGATAGTGGGATGGTGCTCTTTTTGGAGAGACTGCATGGTCATTCTGCCCTGGTTACTGAAATCTTTGTCAAAGGATAGAATAAGGGTGTGTTGACAGCTTATGATGCAGAGTTTCAAGTTGACGAAACCTTGGTTGCCATTGTTACTGGTTTGGATATGAAAGGTAGGAAATTTTATAGAGACAGGAAGTCCGATGAGGAGGCCATTGCGGGTTTTTTAATAAGAAAAAGGAATGATGAAGGGTTTCAAAAATGGCAAACGATGGTTATACCAAGAAAGAGTTGAATTCTCTTTGGGTTGATATGGCAGAATTCATCATGAGGTACATCATCTTGGATGGTAGATATGCTAGTATTTTCTCGTATCATTTTACTATGTTAAACCATTTTAGGCATGGTATAATTATCTCCATCCCTTTCTACTTGGTTTCGTCCTTGGAGAATAGTTTAGTTAAACATGTTGAAAACCAAAATAACCCTATGCTTCATGAAGGGATTATCATGTTAATCATGGAATACACCAAAGCTCATGAAGTGAAACCCTCCCCCAAGCATAAAACCCACATTTCTTCCTCTAACCTTGATGTGCAGTTTGTTTCTGACACAGAGAGGGACGAGGATGACAGTGGTACTGCCATGGATTGGTAGGACATCAAGGATTCAGAGGACCCCGAGTATAGACCAAAGAAAGAAGGGGAGCTTATGGTGACCCCAAGAACTAACAGTAGCAGGAAAACCAATCCTCCAAGGTGGGTAACAAGTAAGTTCAAATCTAGTAGCAAGAAAATGCAAGACCTGGAGGCCCCCATCAAAAAGAAAATGAAATTAACCAAATCAAGTGGGTCCAAAGACTTGGACCATGAGATTAGGTTGGACATCCCCATAAATGTGGATAATGAGAAATAGGGGAATGTGAATAAGGAGAATGAAGGAGAGAATAAGGAGGAGAAGATGTTAGAAAACCTATGTTTGGAGGTCACTAGAAGTTAGGAAACCTGCTAGCAGTGGGTGAATAAAGAAATTGGAACCCTGAAAGATGGGATTAAGGGAATTATTGAAACTTTTTTTGGATCATTTTGATCTTGTGGTATAGCAATGGCCGTCGATCTAACCTCAAACTGTTTAATCTTTAACACCTTCTAATCTTCTTTCTTGTGTCGTGTGTACACATGTGTCACCACTTGATTGGCTATGAAGATCGGCCTGGGCACCACCTGTCTACCATGTCATCAGTCACCAAGCGTTTTGCTTTGTCAGATCTCTTCTTTTGGCCAAACTATTCTCTCGGTGAACCGTTTACTAGTCTCATTGAACCTAAGGTTTCATCAATATTATTATGTCGATGAAACCGAACCTTCAGTGAATCTCTTTCCGGACTCATCACGGCTAAGATCTACTCGATGTCACCCATCTGTGCAATGTCACCAGCCACTGGACTGCCATCTGTCTGCTACCTGTCCTTGGTCTTATACTCTTTGTTCTACCATGTCATCAGTCGCGAAGTCGCGATGATATCCGGTGAGCATCTAACCATAGCGCCTTAGCGACCACCCTTAGATCTTTAGCCTGAGCATTGGATGTGATCAATCTCCTTGATCTTTACCTTCTTCTTCATGGTCTGATGGAAAATTTGGGTCACCTTGAGATGTGCGTACGCACGGAGTCCACTAGGCCACAAGCTGCCTCTTTTTGCCAAAAGCCCGTAAGCTTTGACACTATAGTTATATGTGACTTTGATTTTAAATACAAAAAAGCTCTTCCCCATGATCAATGTGGGATAAATGTTCTTCATGCCTAGCGACTGAAAACGCTTGGAAGTTCTTTGGCTTTTTAAATAACCCTCTTTGGTGCCCAAGTCAAAACTTTACACAGGTCGATTGCATTTTGCTCTGAGTTTCTCTTGGCCTTAAGGTTTTAATAGCCACTTACCTTTTTCTACAATGGAGCATAGATGTTTTTGTGATCTACAACATGTTGAGCTCAACCCTTGTTGGAGCCACATTTTAATCCACATGTTGTCTTACTTTCCTATATCTGTACATGAAGCAAACAAGTTAGAAAAAACAATGCATTTCTTCCTAGTTCATGATTTGGACCTTTTCAAAATGAATGCAAGGCTTCATTAGGGTACCAAAATTGGCATGTGCAAAATTTTGGTAACAGGTATTAGAGCTAGATCCTCCAAAAAAAGATTAACTGTCTAAGGAGATCCAGGATGGTGACCTATGTGTTCAAGAAGGATAGTCATATATTTGATGGAAATAATTATACTATATGAAAAGATCGGATGAAAGTTCATTTGAAGTATCTTGGAGAAGATTATTGGAAGATTACAAAGAATGTCTACAATGTTCCTCCAAATGGACTGGTTACTGCTAATGAAATCAAGAAAGATGAACATAAGATAAGAGATAAGGAGGAATTTTTGAGTGCCTTGACCAATTTGGAAATGACTAATGTGATGGGTTTGAAGACTGCACATGAGATCTAGAAAAAGCTAGAGACCTTTTATGAAGGAGATGCACAAGTTAAAGTTTCTAAGTTGCAGAGTTTGAAAGTAAAGTATGAGACATTGAATATGGGAGAAGATGAGAATATAACATCCTTTATGGCTAAAATAAATGAACTTGTTATGAACATCAAATGTATTGGTGGAACTCCTAAGGAAGATGAGATAGTTGCTAAGGTGCTAAGATCCTTGCCTTCTGCTTACAAAGCTAAAGTTGCTGCTATTGATGAGATCCGAAGAGTGACTACTATGACAAGAGATATGAAGCTTGTTGCATTTGAGTTGAGAAAATTTGGAGAATCACATGGTAAATCTGAAATTACATTTAAAGTCGTTGTAACCAGGAAGTAGAACTATGATCCAAGAGAGAGTTCGTGTAGGGTTTCTAGATATGAGAGAGAAATGAGAGAGATAGAATAATAAGAGAAAGAGTTGGATGATCTTAAAGAACTTATTTCTCAAAGATTACGTAAAGGAGTAGGTAAGTATGATGGAAAGTTACCTTTGAAATGTTTCTCTTGTAATAAGATAGGACATTTTTCTTCTAGGTGCCATGAAATAATGTCTAGATATGATAAGCATGATAAATTTGAAAGGCGTGATAGATCTAATAGGAATGATAGATATGATAAGCCTTATAAGCTTAATCGGAAGTACATATATCAGAAGAGATGTTATTATGCTATTGATGAAGGTGTGACAGATGAAGAATCAGACAATGGGAATTCAAATGAAGAATTTGTATTTATTGCTATCAAGGAAGATGATCTACTATCAGTGAATTCTACAAGCTGCATTCTTGAGGAGAAAGCTTTCGTTGCTAAGATTGAGGAGAGAGATGAATGAGTAATTGAAAGTCATTGTTCACATCATATGACAGATGATAAAAGCAAATTTGTGAGTATGGAGAGGTATGATGGTGGTGTAGTGAGATTTGGAGATGATAAAGCTTGTGTGATTCATGGTAGAGGTTCTATATCTTTTGATGGTAAAAATAGTACTGATGATGTCTTATATGTGGATTATTTAAAGTATAATCTTTTGAGTGTTGGATAGATGGTTGACAAGGGATATGATTTACAATTCAAGAATGGTAAATACAAGATTTCGAATGCCTTCGGAATAGAGATTGCATTAGGGACTAAGACTAAAGGTAATATCTTTCACTTGAATGCCAGTGAGAAAAGTTGTTTGATTGCTCAGATAGATGAAAGTTGGCTATGATATAGGAGGATGTGTCATGTTAATTTTGATTGCATGAAAAGGATAAGTTCTACTTAGGGTTTTTGAGATTTTCCTAAGATTGTAAAGCCTTCTAATCCGATATGTAAATAATGTCAGTTAGAAAAGAAAAAAATAACTTCATTTAAGAGTAAGTTGTATACATCTAATTAATTACTAGATCTTGTGCATATTGACTTCTGTGGTCCTACAAGATTGAGAAGCAAGCAGGGTAACAAGTATTTCATGTTGTTGATTGATGACTACTCTAGAACGATGTGGGTTACCTTTCTAATGTAGAAATAAGAACCATTGGAGAAATTCAAGATATTCAAAGCTAAAGTGGAGACTGAGATAGGGTTGAAGCTGAAGTGTTTGAGATCCGACAAAGGAGGAGAATTCACATCCAGTGAGTTTGATACATTTTGTGAGAGGAATGGAATTAGAAGACATTTATCTGCTCCTAAAACCCCTCGCAAGAATGGAGTTGTTGAAAGAAAGAACAAAACTATTCTGGATGTTGCTAGGACTATGCTGATTGAAGGAAATGTTGTGCAAACCTTTTGGAGAGAAGTTGTTAGCACTTCTATTTACATATTCAACTGGGTACATATTAAAAGTGATTTTGGTAAGACTCCTTATGAGCTATGTTTGGTCATGTACCTACAATTATATATTTTAGAGTTTTTGGAAGCAAATGATATATAAAAAGAGATGAGGATATAGGAAATTTTGATGCAAGATGTGATGAAGGAATCTTTTTGGGTTATTCTACTAAGAGCAAAGCCTATTGGTGTTACAATGAGAGACTAAAGAAGATAGTAGAAAGTGCAAATGTGAAGGTTGATAAATGTCATGAAAGAAGATAAGAGCATACAGATATGAGTTTGATCATTAGGATATTGTTTCTAAGACTACATAGTCTGAGATCTTAAAGCAGAATGATCTGGTGGAGACAGTTAATCTAGATATTGCTTCTACTAGTGAAGAAGTTCAAGATCCTGAGAATCAGAATAATATGAATACTCTGAGGCATGTGAGATTGAATCATTTAGAAAATAAAAAATATTGGTGATAAGAACAAGGGTGTGATGACTAGGAGAAGACTTGTTGCTAAAGAGATATGCTTGATTTCCAAAATCGAGCCTGAAGATGTTGTAGAAGTATGTAAAGATGAGAATTGGATAAAAGCATTGGAAGAAGAACTCAATCAGATTGAGAAGAATAATACATGGGAGCTTGTTCAGAGACCTAAGGATAATAATGTGATTGGTACTAAATGGGTGTTCTGGAATAAACTGAATGAAGTCGATGAAGTGCTGAGAAAAAAAGAAAGATTGTTATGTAAAGGATGCTCTTAGATGGAAGGTATTGATTATGAGGAGAGTTTTTGCTCTTGTAGCTACAATTGAATTTGTTAGACCAGGCTTCTTGCATATGCTGCTTATAAGAATTTCAATGTGTACTAGATGGATGTCAAGTTAGCCTTTTTGAATGGAGATATGGAAGAGGAAGTCTACATTGAGAAACCTGAAGTATTTTCATTATCAAATGAAGAAGATATGGTATGAAAATTGAAGAAAAAATTGTATGGACTGAAGCAAACCCCAAGGTTTATAATGATAATATTTTGATTGTTGAAGTCTTTGTTGATGATATCATTTTTGGAGGAGATGATGATTTGAGTATGAAGTTTGTTGATGATATGCAAAAGGAGTTTGAGATGTCTATGATAGGTGAGATGAAATTCTTCTTAGGATTGCATATTACTCAGACCGGTAAAGGTATTTTCATTTCTCAATCTAAGTATGTGAAAGAATTATTGAAGAAATTTGGATTGGATGATTCTAAACTAGTTGGAACTCCTATGGTGTTTGAATGCAAGTTATTTAAGAATGATGAATCTTAGAAAGTTAATCAGACTTTGTATATATCTATGGTTGGTGGATTGTTGTACCTAACTTATACTAGACTAGACCAGATATTATGCATGCAGTTTGTCTTTGTGCTAGATTTCAGGTTGATCCTAAAGAGACACATGTTACTGTTGTGAAGAGGATTTTCATATACTTGAAGGGGACTGTTGATTATCGTTTATGGTATCTGAAGAATGATAATTTTATGATATGTTCTAATACTGATGTTGATTGGGTAGGTGATGTAGATGATCAAAAGAGCACTACCAGTGGAGCTTTCTTTTACGGGAAGAAGTTGGTTTCATGGGAAAGTAAGAAACAAGATGCTATATCTCTATTTAGTGCTTAAGCTAAATACAATGCTACTGCTAACAACTGTACTTATGTAATTTGGATGAAGAAAATGTTGAAGTACATTAGAGTGGTGCATGATGAGCCTACAATTATTTATTATGACAATTCAACTACTATTAATATTTCCAAGAATCCAGTACTGCATTTTAAAACAAAGCATATATCAATTAAGTATCACTTCTTGAGGGAGAAGGTCAATGATGAGGAAGTAAAACTGGAATATGTATCTACAAAAGATCAAATTACAGATATTTTTACTATCTTTTTCTATAGATACATTTGTCTATTTGAGAGACAAGTTGGGAGTCTCTACCCCTCCAGATGAGAACTAGATGCATCAATTCGGTGGACTTTAGAGCCTTATCTTCTTATCTGGGTTGATGAGTTGGCACTGCTACTCAGCCAGAGTAGTCAATAGCTAGTTATGTTGTTCAGTTGTGAGGTTATCCTAGGGGGGGAGATCATTCCCTTTAGTGGGAGACAAGCATGATTTGCATTTCATATTTGGCATTGTTGTCAAAGGGGGAGAGAAGCATGTGAAAAACTATCTTATCTTTAGAGTTTTGTATGCATGATCTTATGGGGAGTTTGTTGATCATGATTTATTCTTTTGCATTGATTTTTTTCACATTCATATGTTTCCATCAATGGCAAAGGTGGAGATTGTTGGATATTGTTGCTACTAGGATACGTTGTTGTCATTGATGTCAACATATTCCTATGTTTTGGTGTTGCAAAGAATTGTTTTGGTGATTCGGTGTTTGTAGTAAGTTGATCTAGTTGGTTTATCTACTTGGGATTCTAAATCAACTAGAGATAATTCATTATTTATTGATTTCATGATACTATGTGATTATTTGATCGAGTCGAGGATTCTAGTATGGAGATTGATTTTTCAGTGTTTAGTGTTGTAGTGTTCTGGTGTTTGGTTTGTTGTGCTTCTGTATGGTCATATCTTGTGCTGCGGATTTCAGAGAGTATTTGGGATATTCATGTGTATCTTCATTTCAGATGGTTCATGATTTGATGCCGCACAAGCTATCTTTCTTGTTCGATTTGCCATTGATAAGAGTTCTTGAGTGTTAGCGTGTTGATCGATGAAATTTTGAGTAAGTGGTATTGGTGTAGCTATTGCAGATGGTTTTAACATTCTTTTTGGTGTTTCCTAATCATGTGCTATTTGTTTTGGTGGTCCGCATTGATCATTTGGCATATTATTGAATATCTTCTGGGTCCGATAATATTCTTCATCTTATGCAGTATTTTTCAGTGGTATAACATGTTGCGATTGATCTTGGAAAGATTTTTGGTGGTGTTGCATGTTTGGAGAGTTGATTTAGGTCTATTCTATGCTATCTTTGACATTGTATTGGTTCGATGGTTAAAATATGTCTTGTGTGATGTAATTTTTTAATTACGTGTTGAGGATTTGGTCGACCTTGTTGTCAAGGTTGATGATTTGTATAAATAGGTTTATATTTTTGTAATTGATGATTCGGTGATATATGGTGGTTGTGTTTGCATTATCAGAGACTGGTGTGTGTGTAAATAAGCGAATTCATCTTTTGGTGTGGTATATTTAGCAGAGATTGTTGTAGGGTAGACAAATGAGCTTAGCGTGAATTGTCATCAGGCATTAGCAGATGATATTCATGCAGTTCATCCTTGCTAGATTGTAGTTCGAATTTTATTGTAAGGTAGTGAATCTTCCCCCAGGGTTGTAGCCTTCTGGGTCATTGTATTTTGAGCACCAAGTTCTAGGCAATGTGCCTAAATGCATTTGCATTCCCCATTGTAATATTTACACATACTACTACAGAGTATAATCTTATTGTGGGTAGGTTCCCACCGTGGTTTTTCCCTTAATTGGGATTTCTACATTAAATTCTTGGCGTTATGTGTGTTGGTTTTATTGTGTTTATCTTTGTTCTTGCTGCAGTTGATCAAATCTAAGATTGTGTTTAAATTGTTTAATTTGGTGAAAATTGACTCACCTCCCCCTCTCAATTATCCTTCCTTGATGTTGTGAACAGTATTTTAGGACTACTCACAAATTATTTTGATTATTTGGAACAATCATAAGAGAATTCATGTGTTACATTATTATTCAAATCAATTGAATTAGTCCACCTAGAGGCTTGATTAAAAGCGAATAAATCCTTGTGTAAGAAACTCCCATGTGGTGTCTATAAACACAATCTTAGTTCAAATTTAGGTATGATGAAGTGAGGAACATCTGATACATTCCAATTCCTTATAATCGGTCTCAATTGATGTAGTTTTAAATTTCTACACTAAACCAATTCTACAAACCGTGTAAAGATCAAATTATCAAGCAATAAATTGAATCAAAGTAAAAATTAATACTTTTAGAAATACTTAAATTGTTATCTAAACAATATTCAAATATTCAAATATTTTTGAGAAATAAATTTCTAACATCTTAAATAATATATATCATCACTGAAATTCAATCTCCATACCTTATATTATTTTAATTCTACTTTTTTAAATTATAGTATTGCATTATTTATTATTAATTATAACTCTACAACTCAATCTTTTATTTATTATTTAATTATTTTTGTAACTAAATTATAATTGAAAGAAAACAATTTTCTATGCAAATTAATAAGAACATTCTAAGTATACGTCAATCAGCTCTTCAATAATTTGTACAGGTAGATAACTAGCAGTTGCACGGTTTTTTTCGTGCAACGGAAAGCCGATAGGCGATCGCGCATGCAATGCTAAGGTATTGACAGTCACAATTCACTTTGTTAATCATTGTGGTATCAATTGCAATTCTGTTATATTTATTGATAAAGTCATTTTTTAGCAATTTTTTATATTTATTGATAAAATTACATTGAAAAAAAAATATACAACACTGAAGAGTCTCATTCACAATTACACGGTTTGTAAATAGGTTTGCACCATAGTTGCACAACCCACAACTAAATTTGTTAGTCTTCAAAATTCATATGCTATTGTAAATGGATGAACAGTGTGATTTGCAATATCAAAAGACACAATGCTTGAAAAGAGATTTGTTAAACTGACATAATATTCAATTATCATTTGACAGCCCAAAAGTGGCATATTCATAAATGAACTTATATATAGAATTTATTATTATGCATATTTTCCTAAGTAGTTTGATATCAGAACTTCGAATATTTGGAAATAGAAATTTGTTGTTAAGATTTTTCAACCTGAACTGATATTTCAATTGCATTATAGTATTATTTGTTTTTCTATTTTACCAATTAAATTGTTTATTAAACCTTTTCTTTTGAGAATATAAATAATAAATTAATTAGTGGCATTCAACATATAGATCTCTATTTTGATTGGTTAAGATTTAGAAATGTTTTCTAAACCTAAGGCTTCTGCTATAAGTTTTATAGCAATAATAGGAAAATTATCATTGAGTTAATAATAAAGCAAACATTAACCACTTTTCAAAAAAACTGCACTCATTAACTATTTTAGGTGATGATTAATAAGAGCAAGGTCAATCTCATCATCAATTAATTTCTCAATACTGCTCTTCTTTAGTACGTTATCAGAAAATGCATGGAGCAATTCTACAGTCAAGTTTGTTGTAGGTCCTTGTTGTAGAAGGTATTAAATGCTTCTTTTAGAGCCTATAAAAATGAATTTTACAATCAAATCATAACTTTCTTTTTTCATAGTCTACAACACTAAGAAGAACAAACTAAACCAAGTATATTAAAGACCTTTTGAAAAAGCTCATGTTTTTGAAAACACTCCAAGACATAATGCTCATACTTTTGATGCATTTCACTAACTCTCCGTACAAATCCCTAAAACCCATTACAACATGAAGAAAACAAATCATCAGATTCACTTTCTAAAACAGTTCGAAATAAAATTACTATCGATTAATTAATCATTACAAGTTACATGGATATGGTCATGGATAAAACCCTGTCCAAATGCAAGATCGATTTGAAGAAGATTTCTCTACATGTTCATAATTACCTAAATCAATATGTTGACTCATAATGAAAAAGCACATTTAAATATTAAATTTTTAAATTATAAATAGAAAAAAATGGGCAATGGCTGCAAGTTCGAGCCCTAATTTAAATGTTGTGCTCAGAATAGGAAGCTTTTGAGATAAAGTTATAATTCCAGCTTACCCATTAGGTTCCCAAAAGAGGGTTGCTTGAAGGTCTAAGAATTCTCTCTTAAAAAATTTAAAAATTCTCAATAGGAATCTTAACAAAAAAATAATTTCATCATGTTTTCTTCCTTTGTATATATCATTTACCATAGTGTCAGAGCAGAATTGACCTTTCGAGAGTAGTAAGCTGCATAATCTTCTAGCATTGGTCTTTCAAAATCTTTCAAATAGCAATCCATCTCAACATTTCCAATCATCTGTGAAAAATATAATTAGCTGGGGACATGTTCAACAATAATTAAATATCAATACTTGCAAGTTTGGTAAAATTTGACATCCAAGACTTTGTTGGAAGGTATCTATCACCATAATTTTCTATCATCTTTAGCTATAGATTGAGAATATCCCCATTGAGAAGGTGATTCCTTGTGTGTTTTCTCTGCATATCCTCACTTTTAAATTATTTGGTGTTGTGCATGCAATGTTTTCCTTTGACTTTTGACGTATTTTTTTTTTCATCTAATTCTTCATAGCAACAAATTTATTTCTTTAGATAAAACGATCCATGGTCAAAGAGAATCAACGAATTAATTTTCTAAGAGAATTAAAAACTTCAAATCTTGAAAGCTTTAAGCTTCTTCTTGTAAGGTTAAATAGGGATTTGAACATCATTAACTTGAAAATTTGAGCTTCAGTGCCACTTTGTGGCATTGTGTGATAGAATAATTTGTTCTCTCGGAGCAAGGATGCAAATAGTCTATTGTTTTTGCATTCAACCAATAGCTATTTATCAATCTTTAAAGGTTTTCACATCATCTTTTAGCTTATTTACTATGATTGGTTTACTCTATGAAAATCATCTGGGCACTTACTAACGTGTGTTAGAAACAAACCTATTACCAAAACTTTTTGATCATCTTTAGTTATAGATTGGGAAGATCCCCTTTGAGAATCTGATTTCCTATGTTTGAAAGGGACAACTCCTTTGTAGGATAATGTTAACATTAGAAACACAATCTATTGCCTATTGTTAAAAATATTAAAACACATGCTAAATTGGAGAAAATCAATATTATTAGTACAAAATATGCTCAATTTGTTAAATTTTAATATTGTAGTTGTAGTAGTTGGAATGGTTACATGTTTTTTGAGAAGGGATAGTTTTTTCACAGGCCTTATGGATGGGGTGTATTAGAAGGGTAGATAAATTTTTCAATTCTCATGGATAGATTATAAGGGTTAACCCCATTTTTGACATTTTCACTATGTACTTTTTTCACTTAATTATTAATACAAATACATACTATTAGCAATTCAAAAAAGACATATTTTTTTGTCTCAAAATTTGAAATCAACAATGTTTATAACGTTTACAATGTATGTGATTCTTTTTCATTTGTATTTGAAATTGAAGTGATAGTCAAACTTGATGATCTTCTACAATTAGGGTTCAAGCTTGTGAAAATTAAAAATTTGGCCCATTGTTTTGTCCCTTTTCATGATGATATTTCCAGTTGAAACTTAATTTTCAAGTGCTAAGAATCTATATTTTGTTGTACATTAACCTAGACAATCTAGGCATTGGTTTTATTTTCTTAACAATTTGTGTGTGTATATATGTGTGTGTGAGAGAGAGAGAGAGATACAAAGCAGTCCATAAACTAATATAAACAACTTGTAAGTAGGTCAACGAACAAAAGTGTATGTAGTTAATTTATAATGGGAAAAGCAGAGGCATATATTGGCTTGAAATAGAGGAAGCATGGGCTTGTGTTTATTAAACTATTTGGTGATCTTATATCATTTTTTATTGGTTGTTGCCCTTTTCTTCTATTTTTAGCTCATAAACTAATTTGTTCTGGTTATGTTAGAAGTTCAAGCTATGCGTAGATAAGTCATTTCGTGATTCAAACATAGAATACTCAACAAGATTATAGATTGCTTTCCAAGGCAAGGCATATTCAATAGATTTATATAGTTAAAAAAATATCTTTTTTACATACATCTTAAAGGAATTTTCAAGTTCAATAAGAACAAGATGAATTATGTTACATATTTCAAATTTTTGGTAGTATCAGTTAGAGTTTAAGCTCACCGAACAAACCCATCCATGATTCCATAATAATCAACATTTAAATTTCACTACTAACCATCTGATGACTTCTCGACATCTCTGAGATGATTGACAAACATTAGGAGTGATCTGGTTATCCTTGGCACTAATGGGATAGGAAGTCTTTAGCAACATGGAGACATGGACTCAAATTTCAACAAATGTTGGGGGGATACCAAGTGTCTATTTTGTCTGCCCCCACTCCCTGGGGTGTTTTATACATCTGGGATGCCTACCAGACCAAAGGATGGGATTGTGGAATAAAAGGGGAGCTGACTTGTAAATGGGGATGCAGACAAGAGATGGGAAGGTTAGAAGTGTCTAAATTTATTAAGACATTTTTATTTAACTTTTGACTAAATTTTAGATATTGATGTCTACTAATTGCAGAAATATAATTTATTTAGCCATAAATTTGCCTCACTTATTTTGAAATGAAGTGCATAAATAGAAGCCAATCCTAATTACAGTCATAAGAAGTAGTCAGAATATGAATTCTGAAAGGTGCATGGCATGAATAAGAATATAATAGAATAGAATGAAAGACTTTCAATGTCAAGAAGACCATGAATGGATGGCAAAGTGAATGGATTTGCTTCGACACCAAAAAGCTTCATAGCCTAAGTAAAGATTTGTTAATATCCTTACCTGCCACTTGAGTGCGTTGTGCCAGAAAAGCCCTTTCACATTCTCTACTCTTTTGCAACACCACCAAAATGCCAACAACACAAAAAAATGCAAACATTGTGGCCTTTTCTATGTCCGGTACTGCAGAGAAGACAAAAATCTCAGTTTCAAAATAAAAATCATAGAAATTTAATTGAAATTTTCAACAAAAAAAAAAATTGAAGTTTAAAATTTTCAAAAATCCTCAAGAGTGGGGTTTTTTGAAAATAGGCTGGGAAGCTACCTAATGAAAGGGCTTTTTCAAAATGCAAAATTCCTCTAATGCCATTGTGAAAACCAATGGAGGGTGAGTAGCCATCGCGTATGACAAAAGAGCTCTCATTAAACTAGTGCAAATTGATGCATCTTGAAAAAGAAAAAGAAATTTTCTTGCTACTTGGGAATTTGCTTGCTCACCTTCCCATTACCAGTCTCATCCAAAAGGAAAGGAAAAGCAAATTGAAAAGGCTATTTCCAAATAAGTGGAGGGTAAAATTCAATAACCTGAAAGTTGTAAAATTCAAGACACACAAAACTGAGGGTAAAATTCAATACCCTGAAAGTGATAATTGTCCTAATTATACCTACTCTGGATGGTGGAGAAAATCCATCTCTAGGTTTTGCACCCAACTTTGAATGACAAGCATATTACTGCATTCTACATTCAATTCTGAATGCAATGAAAAATACCATATTTTGCACCAACTATAACTGTCATGTAAAATACTGAATCCAAGTGCTAAAATTGGGTTTAAATAAAAAATCCAACCTTTGAATGAAACAAAATAACTCACATCCATACGCTGCACATAGAGTAAAATAGCACATCAAACTCTAAATACAGAAAAAATTAAGGCAAACTTTGGATCAGATCCACATATATCGCATTGGATGCAGTGCAACATAAATTAAACCTTATACCTAGCTCAATATTTATCGCATCTAACTCTGGATGAAGCATTCAAGACTAGTAATTACATCCGACAATGGATGTAGTATATAAGACTGCATTCGACTATGAATAATGTAGATCTTAACATATCCAGTGGAAATAGGTGCATCCAACTTTGAGTGGGGTTACATTAGACTTGAAATCCAAAGCAAAGAAAAGAAGGTGGTCATGTTAAAAAGCACTAGGTAAATTTGGTGCAAGAAATACTCTTAATTATGACATCTAAGCCAAAGGTAACTACCCTAAGGAAATTTTACCAATCAAAATCTATTGAGGCTAAAATTTGATAAACTTGTAGCTTTGCCGAAGTGCATCCTTAGGGGTGGCATCTAAGCATAAAGTTATTCTACATGGGCATTTAGTGTTAAAATTTGTAATTTTGGTCAAAGAGATTCTCGATAGTTCATATCGCAAAATTTCACCCATTAAAATTGTAATTTCTGAAACATAATGAAAAGCAGTGATAAGCGTAAAAAAGATAGCAAATAAGGACAAGATGGTTAACTTACTTCTAACAGTATTGACTGCCATACACGAGAGTTAATCCATCAGTCATTTTGGCATGGAAAATATAGTGATCGTGTGATTACGAAACATGCCAATCAGTGGTAATTTTTTCCAGTATTTGATGTGCATTCGTCGGAGAAGCGTTAAACTCTGCAAGAACCACAAAGTCACCGATTTCCATGCGAAACCTTCTTAAGCCTTAATCAACAAGAAATGTTCGTACTTTTACAGGTTGTTTTCCACTATTTTCAAAACAATAAATCACACACTTTGACAAGTTGACACGACATAAATTCGCAAGTGCAGTCTTAATTACTGACAGTCAAAAGTTTCCAACCTAGAAATCTTGCAGTTGGAAAACATGGTCACAAATTTCTTTTACCAAAAAGCCCATACAAAAAGCCTATCGGCTTAATAAATTTCGGGAGTCCTTGCAAATGCTAGTTTCGAGAAGTACATGTTTTCGAGATTTTTGCTTTCAGAAAATGTGACTGCAAAGTTTTTTACGAGATACTGACACTTTTCCTGTCAGGAAAACCCCATACAAAAAGCCTATCGGCTTAAAAATTCGGAATGAAAACAAAAAGTGTATGAAGACTTAAAAACCATGGGGCCCACATTTAGCTGTTTAAATACAGCAGCTAAAGTGGCCGACTAAAATGGTTCAAATATAAAAAACCTCTAAAAAAATTGAAAATTAAATTTCAAAGAAAATTTCAGATCCACCAAAAGTCAGCGAAAGAAGATGTGGTTGAACAATCTTAGGGCTTTCTCCGATTCACATGAAATTTTAATATCAACCGAACAAATCTACGGAAAAAATTGGTACGCTGCATATCTGCTTTTCAATAAATGCCTCTGCGTTTCTGTATCCTATTAAATGATTGTTTGTTCTGACCATAACTCGTTTAATTCATTAGTATATTTTTTGCAGAGATAGGGGAAAGAACCCAGTAGTTGTGCACCCTAACTTCGCGCTTCTCAAAATCCTACTTGGAAATTTCAAATCACTCTGATTTTTTTACAGCAGCTTACTTGGCAAGTCCCCTGCTTATAACTAAGGTTTTAGGGCCACATCATCAAATATGATGCCACATCAGCATGCTTTTTGCCAAGGTGTCCAAAACAGCCCCAAAAAAAAGTGAGACCAATAGGCGTGCAAAAGAGACCCCAATAGTTGTGCAGCTAACATGGCATCACTTGATTGGTTACTTTTTACAATATTAGTACATTTCTTAACAACTATTAGTACATTTCCTAACAACGGTTGGTACATTTCCTAACAAAAATTGATATTTTTTGTTTCAAACAATAGCTTTTATTTGTTCAATTTTTGGAACAAAAGGTATCAACAACCCTCACAACAATTGATACATGCTCAACTATTAGGTCCTTTCCCCTAGTATTCACTGCAACTGAAGAATCGATTTGCATTCATTTGCAGTTAGGTAAGAAATAATGCAGTCGTAAGTTGTAGAGGTGGAAAAGGCTAAAGAAGCTGCCAATGGCAGGCCTTCTGCAGGTCCTGTATACCGCTCTGTATATTGTCAGAAATTTCTTTTGCCAAAAAGCCTATCGGCTTAATAAATTTCGGGAGTCCTTGCAAATGCTGGTTTCGAGAAGTACACGACACCAGCCAGTTTCAAGATTTTTGCTTTCGGAAAATGTGACTGCAAAGTTTTTTCCGAGATACTGACTGTTTTCCGATCAGAAAAACCCCATACAAAAAGCCTATCGGCTTAATTACTCGTGAACTACAATGATGTGAGCGGAGGAATCTAAGGTGATGTCAATCTACAGAAGTAGAATGATGTAAGGAGAATTCAATAGAATCCTGTCAAATCGAGCTAACTGGTCAGCACTGGGAAATAAAGAGGGATCCAAGGTGAATTCACATCATCCAGCTAAGAGGCAACGACGGAAAGTTTTAAAAAAATAATGGAGAACATATCGCGCTTCTTTGAAGCTTGTGAAAGGGGTAAAATAAACGAGGCCAAAGATCTGCTCGGACAGCTTGAACTGTCAAGCTTAATCGAAGAGAAGACTCAAGATGGAAGAACATGTTTACATGTGGCAGTAATTTCAGGAAACCGAGGTTCATTCTCTTCACACACTTTTTTGTTGTTGTGAGAAGCTATTCTTCACTTGTTTGTCTTGCTTGACCAGTCGATTCCTAAAATGCAGATTTGTTGCAAGCGTTGGCAGAAAAACTAAGAGACTCAGGTTATTCTCTTCATAAAATCATTTTTATAAATTGAAAAGCTATGCTTGATCGTTTGTCTGCTTAACTAGGTGATTCATGCAGGTTTAATCAACAAAATAAAAAAGACGGATGAACAAGGAGACACGGCTTTGCATTTAGCTGTAAGGGAAGATGCCGTGGATCTGGTCAAAATTTTGGTAGAATTGGATGACAATTTGTTTGATTGTGCAAATAAAGAAGGCCAAACTCCACTAAAATTGGCTGTCAGTTTGGGATTCAAAGAAGGCGTAGAGATTTTGGTAAGTCACACAACAAACGCCCTGCACTACATTGTGGAGCTTAACCAAGTCAAGCTTGTTGAATATTTAATTAGGAAAAAGGTATTGTCAGAACTTATCAATCAGCCTTTTCAGCCTGCCCCAAATCCTCCCGGTAAAGAAAATTGTGCTACAAATGCATCCAATAATGAAGGTAATTGTGCTACTAATTCCCACCATGTCCAGCCAATTGATGGAGGAGAGCACCATCCCGAGGGGAAAACTCCCTCAAATACCGAGGATGACCAGCCAATTGTTCGACCAGGGGACACACCTTTGCACATTGCAGCAAGGAACAAATATGGGCACGTAAGTGTTTTTTTGGGGGCTTGATGCTCAGTACTTTTTATGTTTTACAGTTTTACTGATACATTCGTTTTGAAAGGCTTTGCACCTGGCACCTTTGAGAAATACACAGGTAAATAATTGTCCCTCTTTTTCTTCTTTTTGCCTGTTTTGCGGTGTAGATGGTTGATTTGTTGCTGAAAGTGGATGACGTGAAGAAGTTTGCCCGGAACAGTGAGGGCAAGACACCATGTGAGATTGCAAGAGAAGTCACAGAGTACCACGAATCTTTCAGGATTATAAGAAAGCTGGGAGATTTTAGAAGCAAGACTAAGCGATTCATGTACTGTGCACCACAGGTGAGCCATAAAAAGTACATGAAAGCCAGGTCAATGGTAAACAAGGCCTACGAAGAGAGACGCAATGCAGAACTAGTGGTGGCAGCGTTGTTGGCTACCATGACATGTGCCGCTGCCTTCACCGTCCCAGGTGGTTTCAATTCGGAGAGTCCTGTAAAAGAGGATCAAGGGAGCCAAGGGAGTTCTATTCCTAGCCTTAATCATGTACACGATGATCAAGGGAGCCCTCTTCTTATATCCCATGTTTCGTTTAAGCTCTTCATTATTTTTGACTGCATAGCTTTCTTTCTATCCCTCTTCGTTTGTATAATGTGGGAAATGAGCTCAGAGCTTACCACAGGGGACAAGATGATGTTCATGACTGTCAACAGTTTAGTGGTTTGCTTTAGCTTTGGATTCACCGCTTTTGGGTTTATGTCTGGAGTGCATGCCATGCTGGCCCGTAAGGTTGAGACCTTCTCTTGGGTTGTTTTGGGAAGTCTCATTGCCATTACAATGTGTGGTGTCCTTGCATTTATCCGTCAGTCGGTACACTTTGAAGTCAAGCGGGCAAGATTACACCGCCTATGCGGTGTATCTTGTTTTGTGGATGATATTGTTGAAAAGGTATGGTCTCTAGCAGAACGTTGTGGACTTCTTAAACTTGTCCGTTGTGGTGATGATGTTTCCCGTGATATAATCAGTGGGCAGGTTGTGTGCTGTATGCCGACTCCTCAACAGGCTGTTGGCTCTCACAACTCCCGCTCATCGCCCTCGTGCTGCTTCAACCATGTTTAGCTATCTATCGCTCTACGACGTCCTTCACGCTTCAATTTCTTCCCTCAGCGTTAAACACCACATGTTATGTAACAGCTTAATTCTGAGTGTTTAATACTTTTAAGTCTAGAAGTGTATTCTTAGTGTGGCCACACACATTAAGCAATATATTAAGCCTAGAAAATGTAAGTCAACTCTAAATATTTAACACTTTTAAATCTAAAAATGTAAACTTAATATGTGTGATCTAAACCATTCTGTACAGTCTTCCTCTCTCTCCCTCCATCCTTCCTACTATGCGATAGTTGACTGTAATATAATAAATATAATAGTAAAGAATTATGTTTGGAAGATCAGCTTTCAGCTATTGCAATGGCTTTATTGGAATGTTTTTTATTTATTACTGTAGCTTTACATCCGTTTGTATGACTAATTTCTTCTTGTAGTGGATGTGATTCGTCTCACTGTACTATTGTAGTGGATGTGATTCGTCTCACTGCACTACTGTTCTTTTGCCGTTGTCTTCTTTCCAAGAGGCGTAGCTGGTTGTTGCTGATCAGCAGTTTTTGTAATCTGTTTATTTAAAAAACAAATATTATTAGTTCCTTTCATCAAATATGTATGTCATAGCATGATCAATTATAATTATTATTTTTCAACCACATTACATTACTTTTACGTTTGTCTTAAAAATTTCAATTTTTATTTACAAAATATATTTTATTAACGGTAGTTTTATATTTATGTAAAATGTAGTTATGAAAGGTATTTCTATTTTAACTCTGTATTTATTCTTTAATTACACTCTAAAATTTATTATTAAGATGAAAACAGACTTAAAAAATATATCATTAAAATAAAAAAGGTCATTAAAATAATACATATTTTTTTTTTAATTGATAAATTACAATCACATATTGTTCAGTCTATATTGATTATAATCTTAAGTACATAGAAAATTTTGGTATACATTATTTGCCAGTAGATTACAAAAGCTACCACGTCCAACCTAATAATTTCACTTGCAGCTATAGCATAACTAAACATGACTCTTAGAAACCTAAAACTAGACACTACAAAGACATCAACCCAAAATTACCAAAAAGTGAGGAGACAGAACTTTGCTTCAGATTACCAATTATATAACACACGGCTGAGTAAAACATTTAATTGACAAGTAAAATTGGATTACTGCATTATATAACACCTGGGACTGTAAAGTGATTTATCGAGGCTATTTTTGATGTGTAGGAACAGACATCTCAACCCTTTTAGGTTCACAATTTCTAGGAATTCCATTCCTTTTGTTGTCATACATCTACATGCCAGAGTAGAAGCATGGCCTTTGCTATATATAAATGAAAACCATTCCATGTTCTCTCCCCATGCCGAGTCCATCAAAATCTGCTAGCATGCGTACCCTGTTCCAATACTTTGTCAAGATTTTCTAGAAACCAGCGCCTCACTAGAATCGTTACTAGGTGTTTTATATCTTCTTCCTCTCTCCATAATCAAGGCGGGAGGCCATCAACATGGATGCAATATCAAAGTTAATTGTGTATTGATGATTCACCTGCAAATAGTCCTCGCAAGGATCCAAAGGGAACAAGGTTGTTTCTCATTTCTATAGTTTGTATAAAATGGCTTCAAAAAGACAGTACGGATTAGTCACGCGTTTAGACCGTCGATTTTGCAATTAACGGCTGCGATTGACTAACTTGTCACTAAAGGTCTGTTTTGGAGCTAGAATAGCCATGGCTGTATAAAATAATGATCACTCTGCAATCACTTTCCCTCATGCTGTCCTTTACTTGGTTGTGGTTTGATGGGTCAACGAGGATCACCATATTGAGTTAAATTTCTAATTACATTTGTAGTTGTATTTAGGGACGCATCTATTCTGGCTCCAAAACGATAGTACGGATTGACTAACATGCGTGTTAGTCGTGCGTTTTACACCGTCGATTTTGCAATTAATAGTTACGATTGACTAACCTGTAGCTAACACGTTGTAGGAAAGGTTCATTTTGGAGCCAAAATAGACGCAGCCTGTATTTAGAGGGTGTTATTTATGCAAAAATGACTTTTGAGAAGTGCATCATTGTAATGCAAGTTTTTTTCGATATTCTAAATAATTTTCATAATTTAATTATGTAACAATTTTTAATGTGTGCACACAAATTCACTAAACAATCACTAATGAATTAATCACATTTACCTTTTTTTTTTATAAAAATTATAGTACTTGAAATAGGAACAAACATGTGTCACTAGTAGAGTGGATTTATTACATTGAAAGCTATAATAATAGCGAAAGAGGTAGATTCTAGTGAGTGTATTAATAAATATTTCTTAATTTAAAGGATGGTCATTTACTTATTAAATTATCAATATTTAATAATAAACATAATATTTTAAAACATGGTAAAAATAATTGATAAGTAAAATAATTTAACTATTTCATATTCATAAACAAAATTAAATATCAATCTAATTATATGTGTGTGTTAAATTATTTGTTAATTATTAAAAATTAAAAATTTATGAAAATTAAAAATATGAAAGTAAAATTAAATTAAAATATTGTTTAAATGAGTAATTTTTTTTTAATTTATATGTCGATTTTGGTGTCTACACACTTTAAAATTAAATTCATAAAAAACGTAAACAATTATTGAAATAATATTAATTTAATATAGATATTTTAAAGATATCTATCTAATAGATATAAAGAGAAATTAATTTTGAGTCATTTTATTTATTACATATATGAACACATAAATTTTTATCTTATTTATTTCATCTACAATGTACACATATTTTAAGAAAAAATTAAAATAGCTATATCATTAAATGTATTACTAAGCAATCTGAACCTAGTTGGACGATCAAATGCCTAATTGAGGAGTGCCACATCATGATTGATAAGCTAGATGATTTCAAGGTCTCCCACGTGTATAGGGAAGGCAATATGATGATGGACCACATGGCAAATATTGGTGTGGATTACGTGGAGGTACGGTGGTGGACAGAAAGGGGAACTTTCCTGAAGCACTTGTGTGATCTGACGAGAAAAGATGTCGCTTGTATCGGCTATTCATTACTCATTATTGAAGACAAGTAGTCTTTTGAATGGTGATTTTTGGTGGGATTTATTTTCGAATCCCAGTATGAAAGTGTCTAGACCTTTCTTTAGTGCCTGTTTTTGCATTTTGTGGGTTTGGTTTGCTGTATATACTTGGAATTGTAGAAGCAGAGATTGTATGGGTGGTGACAAAAACATAATGGAGTCCATGTCTTATGAAAAATGGAAGAAGAATACACACCTCTAGAATGAAATATCTGATGGGGGTCTTGTTCCCTATCTTGAGAGACTCCATGGGAATGATCCCAAAAGAATGAATATTTTGTAAAAAGATGGAATAAGGGCATTCTCACTGCATTTGGGGTGGAGTTCAGAATTGATGAGGCTTTCATTGAAAATATCATGGGCATGCAAATGGAAGCAAAGAAATTCTCTGATGAGAGGAAGTTGGCTGGGGAGGCTATCTCCATCTTCTTCGACAAACAAGGCGAAAGAGACAAGATTCACAAGATGATGGATGGTGGGTATATAACAGTAAAGATTTGCAAGCCTTATGGGTGGACATGGCAGAGGTGATAGTGAGGTACATTACCCTTGACGATCTTTTTGCTAGTATCTTTTCCTATCATTTCACGATTCTTAATCATTTTAGGCATGGTAAAAGAATTTCCATTCCCTTTTATTTTCTTTCTTCCCTAGAGAAAAGTTTGGCTTACCATGCCAAGAATCCTGTTAATCCTGTTTTACATGAAGGATTAATTATTCTTATCATGGACTATCCTAAGGCTAATGAGGTTAAGCCTTCCTCAGTTGACAAAACTCCCATTCCGTCTGCCAACCCTAAGGTGCAAGTGGTGTCAGATATGAAAATGGAGGGAGAGGAGAGTGGAATGATCATGGATTGGCAAGATATTAAGACTTTAGAAGACCCTAACTACTATCCCACTAAGAGAAGTGTCCCACCCACATGACCCTTGAGACTGGCAGTAGTAGGAGGAACAAACATCTCGGATGGGCGGCTAGTAAGTATAAGATTTTTGGAGTCAAAATGCAGGATTTGACCCTCCAAAATTAAAAAAAGACTAAGTTGGGGAAGTCTGGTGACAACAAGGGAAAGGAATGAGAAATTAAACTTCACATCCCTATTAATGTTAACCAGAGGAAATAGGAGATGACCACTATCAGCTCGATGCTGGAGAAGCTAATAAAAAAAAATTTAGTGGGCAAGAGAATTGTTTCCTTTGGGTGGGTAAGTAAATTAACATACTAAAAGAGGGTATCAAGGGTATCATTGATACATTTACTAATAACCCTAAGCAAAGTAAAACCGATAAGCTGCTCCAGATGACACAAAAATTAATTGAAGATTTGAAGACTATGAAGACTAACCATGAGAGTAGAATTGGTTATCTAGAATCAAGTTTGGAAGAAATAAAAGGGAGCTTGAGTAATTTAGTGGACATTAGTAAGGAAGCAATAAATAGCAGTGCGGAGGGCCTCAAGAAGGTAAATGCGATGATTGTTGATCATAAAGCTCGACCTTTATCCAGCATCCTACCATTGGAGACTAAACTGAAGAAGAAATTATAGGATTCAAGTGTGGAAGGAATCAGTTCTCAGATTGTGAGTGGCCCATATACTAGAACCAGAAGCAAGAGTAAGGAGCAGGGTACCTCCAGGTTCATTATGAAAGAGCTTGAAGACATACATCAAAAGATGATCCAGAAGAGCTCAAAATTAGTAGCTGGTGTTTTGTTTTGTGCTTTGCTTATTTTTTGTAGTTTTTTTACTTTGTGGGCTTGACCCTTCTTTTGTATGTTGGTTAGCTGTTGGTTTTCGTCTATTTTGTGACTATTCTTTTGGTTGTAAAACTTTGGGTTTCGGGTCCCTGCAAAATCCGTTTAACTTAATAAAAAATAAATACAATGTAATTATGAGGAAGGCATATTATATCCATTTATGGATGCAAAAACCTCCATTAATTTAAGAAGTAGAAACATTTACTTTAACATATCTGTAACACTTAAATGTATGAAAAATAAAAGTTATTTTACTATATTTTTAAAATTTAATATTATTTTTATGAGAAGATTACTATGTTGATATATATATAAAGTGTCCCTACATATAAATATATGATCATATAATAATATTTTTTTCTTTTGTCGATAGCTTAATAGAAATAATAATAAATATTGTTATTACTATTGTAAAGTGTTAAATGAAAATAATAAAATATAATAACAAAAATATATGAAAACATAACAAAATAATCATATCTCAATAAAATTTCATATAAATGTTAAATTTATCAATAGTGTCGCCATTGATAAACATACAATTAATAGTTTTTATGCATGCAAATTTGATTTAAAACATAGATTACTTAACGATTTTTTAGAATATTGAAAAATTCTAAATTTAAACTTAATACCTAAACAATTTTGACATCACTATATATTCAATTTAAAAATAGTTATTATCAATGATTGTCAACTATTTACTCTAATGTTAATGACAAACAAAAATCTAATTGAGATCACTATACAATCAAGTATCATCAAATCCCATATGAAATCAATTCCTAATCCATACTATTCAATTAAAAATATAATTATTATCAACTCTTTATTCTAATATTAACAACCAAAGAAAAATCCACTTGATTTGATAATTAGTAGTATTTTTTAATAATTTTTTTTAATCAAATGTCTTTTTCTAATTCTTTTTTCAATGGTTGTCATTGATTTGTCACATTTTCCATCGAAGTTTCCATGGGTGTGGGCTTTTGGTTCGACATACTTGGGCTAAATGGTTAGGTGTGCCCCAGTCAAATAATATTTGGAAATATTATTTTTATGTCGAGAGGTATCTACAATAACATCAAAATGTCATAAACAAAAATCCATTTTTGATTGCAATGCAAATGAAAGGTAATTGCATGAAATATGCCATGTTTTGGCTTTTGTGGAGGTGTTATTTTATTATTCCAAATAAAATAGAACCCTCCCACTTGTTTCCAGCTAGATTCACAGCCTTTTGCATGCAGGACTTTAATGGATTTGTATTCTTGGTGTTTAGTATTTTAGAAGAACATTTATTTTACTGATGATTCTCTTTTATTATAAGATATCTCTCGTCATATTTTACATATATTTTTTAAATATAAGTATAGTAGTTCTATTTTCATTATTATAAAAGTTTGGACAAATTTTATTATTATTTTAAAAGATACTCATTATTTATTCATAAATATGGTATCATATTAAGGAATATTCTTTAGTCTATTTTGAATTCTAAATTTTAGAGTTCATTTCTTATTGTAAATTGAACTTTCTTTTTATCGGTTATTTTTATTGTAAATTTTTTAATATTATTTTTTAATTTTATCCTTATAAAATTTTGGATAAAAGTTGGTTTTTATGATAATAAATATCTAAGTAATTATTTATTGTAAATTTTATGTTCTATGTTTTATTGTAAATTTTTAAACATAAATTTTAAGATCTATTTTTATTCTAAAAAATTAAATATTATTTTTTTATATTTTTTTAGTATAAAAGTTTAGACAAGAATTTGTATAGTTAAGTGGAATGGTAAATTTATGTAAATAGTTATGCCGTCCATTTTTTATTCTAAAATTTTAACAATAATTATAAGGTTCACTTTTATTGTAATTTTGTAAATATTATTCTTATTGTTTTAAATTTTTGGACAAAATTTGATTTGATAGATCATTACACATTTTCTAGTAGTAAAAATGTAAATAATTATGTGAATTCACTTAAGTAAACTTGGTAGTGTTCTATTGTGGAATCATTATGCATTTTCTATGAGTACATAAAATAGAAAAATAAAATGAATGATTTTATTTTAGGTAAGATTTCCATTTTATCGATTAATATTAATAATTGTAATAGTTGTAATTGATAGAATTTAATAGAGAATGCTTTTTAAAAAAATGATATAAAATTGACAATTATTGAAAAGAAAAATAACACACACAATCGAATCCAGAAAAACAAACTATTATACAATATGGATTGTGGAAATCTCATAGCTTTAATAAGAAAAATAACCTTATTCAAATGTTAGAGACCTTTCGTCATGGAATAATTACACATCTAAAGTAAATAAACTGTTATTTAGTAAACAATGCAAAGAAAAATAATAATTTTTGAATAATCATATTTTAACTAAGACATAATTGTCAAGTAAATAAATATTTTAATCTATTCTCTAATGCAAAAAAAATAAATCTTAAATAATTTTTTAAATAAAATAAAATAATTTATACTGATGTTTCTTTCTTTTTCTTAAATAGGTTGGAAGATTTTTGCTCTTGAGGTTTATCCAGATAGCTAGGTTCAAATATTTAGAATCGATATGTTCTTTGGAAGGAGTTAGTACCCTTGAACTTTTTGTATCAAACTTTTACCATGTGTTTTAGCATAAGTCAATGCCTAAATCAAGTAATTATTTGTTATTTATGAACAGATTAGGATGCTTATGGAAGGAACTAGATGAATTTTATTTGTATCAATGTTTGTTATAAGTTGTAATTTAAAATATTGATATAAATAGAACTTACACAATTAATTTTAGTAACATGACTATTATTGCCTCGTAGAATTATTATGTAGTTTCCATTCATAGAAATTCATTTAAAATAAAAATAACCAAATATTTATACCTGAAACTAACTATATTTTGTATTCTCAAATTAGTTTTCAAACCTCATGTGTCATTAGAGCTTCTATACTACTTTTTAGGGTATACTATATCTTTTATTGTATGGAAATTAACACAATAGTTATCTTTGTACTATTAATTGTAACATCTTTATATTGTAATGGTGTTAAATGTTGACTGTTAATAAAAAATTGATTTAGACCTTATCTTCAAATGGTAATACACCTATAAAGAAGTTAGCAATTTTTGTTTGCTTAAGTGTCGATTATTGCAAATTTTAGTGGGGCTTGACTATGCATACACAAGAAAACAAAGCATGAAACATGAATTGGAACATGTTACGATTAGTGGATTTCAATGCTTTCCTAATCTAACTTAGGAGAATGTTTGGTCTTAGGGATGCTTAGTCACATGTGCAAAAATAGATTTTTTTAGTGTGGCACCTAACAAGGTATGTTACTTGTTCCTTTCGAACATAATAAAGTATCAATAGAGCACTAGCCAATTTATAATTAGACTTAACTTAATCATTTTCTCACTTGACTCATATTGGGTTGTGTGTACAGTAAATACTTAGTTTAAAAAAGCCAAAATGAATTCTTAGTAATGGAAATTTTCAAGACTTTTGATCCTTCAAGCCCTTTTTCTCTATTATCTTATTCCCTACATATAATAGTATTTATATTCAACACCTTCAATTTTATTCACTTATTTTCTTTATGGAAATTCGTAGAAGTTTCATAGTGCCCAAATGTTTTTGATATTAGAAGCAGCCAAAAAAGGGGGCTGACTCATAGGGACAATAAGAAGAATAGTGGCAAAACCAATATCCGCATATAATCAGCAAAGTTACAACCTTTTAACTCTATCAAAAACAATTATCATTCTATGGGAGTTTAGCAGGAATAAAGTAGTAATAAGCAGAGTTTTAGACATAGCCATGCAGGGAAATAAACATAAGACTCAAAAAAAAACATAGGCTAACACTATCCACCAGCAAGCTACTAAACTTAAACAAAAAACTAGCTTGCCGCCGCATTCAGAGAATTACTTCTTTTTCTCATGGCTCCTCTTGGGGAGGAGCTTTCTTGCCCATTCCTTGGTGAGGAATTTAAACAGGGCCTTGTAGTACTCATCATCCTTTCCTTTA
>NW_026729571.1:47500-55623 GCF_030272615.1 Cryptomeria japonica | reverse complement strand
GGTGCTGATGCGGGTTGAATAGTTTGCTTCTTCCGGGGCGGGCCCAGTTACCGCTCTTCTATTTGCCCAGACCAACCTCCTTCAATAATGGTGGGTACGAAAATGCCTCTCCGTGAAGACGGGGTCTCCCATATAGATAGTAGGGTTCCTTTTTCACGTCTCGAGCAATCTCATATTTCTATGAAGCGGGCAATTCTAGCTATAGTTGTAAGCTCATTCATTTATTGGTTATAAGGACTCACCTAGTGATCGTCCACCATTTCCACCTCTATTCTATGGTGAGCCTTCCGTCTCTACGCCAGGTCTTCGGGCTTTCCCCGATCCAGCCTTTCCACTGCCCGTTCCTTTTGCTCATGCATCTTAACAGCGAAATAATATAGGCGGCCCCTACTATTCTAAAGGGCTAGCAGGCTGATGGCATTAACCCTATTAGATATCCTTGGAAGGGGACTGAGGTGAAACCTTGATTGCCCATAGAATTGTAGGCCTATCACATATTATAAAGAAGTCGGTCACTCTATTCTTGATTGAGAGGTGTAAATGCAGACCGGTGTGTGGTTTCGGTCATCATCATCCATCTTTTAGTGATTAAGTCATCCAGTCATCCACCTCACCCATGCAGGTAAAGAAATAGACGACTTTAATGCATCCGCCAACAGGGAAACAAACATGGGCTACTGGTTCACACAGGGCAGGCAGAGTCCCCCATCCATATATTGCACTTTGGTCACTCAAGGCCCCTCAGTAGCTCCTTTGGTCGATCAATAGCCCGCTGAGGTCGATATTGTATATACACTCGAGATCGAGATTGCCCGCGCCTAGAGCCCCTTATTTTTGAATTGATCCGATAAACAATGCAGGGGCCTTTCTACCTCTCTCAATTGACCCACCATGTATAGTCATACGTCTCTCAATGATCAAGTTATTCACCGAGGATATCAAGGCAGGTGACCCACCAGTCAAGCACTTAGGTCAATCAATGTGGAAAGCAAGCCGCTGCCATACAACAAAAAAGTTGTCCGGTCATTCGACTTACTTATTACTTATAAAGGGGTCCGCGAGGCTTTGATCTATATGCAGCTCAGATCGAGGCTTGAGCTAAGTTCTTTATTGATTGATTTGGCGGAGACAATTCTAGTTATAGTTCTGTTGACGGCTCTCACAAGCAGCTATCTCACTCCCTAATATATCCCACCCATAACCCAACCATTCACTGGTCCAGGACAAACAAT
The DNA here is from genome assembly GCF_030272615.1 of Cryptomeria japonica. Classification (NCBI taxonomy): domain Eukaryota; kingdom Viridiplantae; phylum Streptophyta; class Pinopsida; order Cupressales; family Cupressaceae; genus Cryptomeria; species Cryptomeria japonica. Next base: position 54,391 of record NW_026729571.1, on the reverse strand, counting down.
AGCTACTGCTATTATTGAAAAGTGTCCTCGATCGACGATGAGAAACGAGGGATAGCTTTCTCCATCCATCGTTAGCTGGATTCTCTTTTCTGTGAGCCCCCTTTCAATAATTGCCAGGCCCTATTATTAGATTATTGAGTTTCTCACAACGTGGTAGTAGCGGAACACTTTCTCACACACTCCGCCGAACACCCCTAACCTAGTCAATAAGTAAGCGCCTACACCAAGTCCGGCACCTACACACCCGGGGAGGAAGGAAAGGAAAGAGAAGGGAGGGCTCTAAAGGCAGATAATCTATCAACCGAACGGGAGAGGGCCAGATCAATCAGAGGCGGCGCAGATCATTAGATAGGAGCATACAACACCTATCGACGGAAACCCATAGATCTGGAGCACGCATCAATCAGGGGAACTACATTTCTCGGTAAGGAACAAAGTGACACGAATGAAAAAAATACAGCAGCCAGCCGTAACTTATCCTATCACCAGATTGAACCTAGGGAGCGATCGTAGTGATCTGGCGGCACAGAATGGGTTTGGGCGCCTATAGAATAAAGGGCTTCACCCCTACTATTTATAGGTAGGTAGGCAGAGAACTTTCGTCTATATAGATAGTTGTTGCCTTGGCATGTTACGTATAGAATCTAGAAGATAGTCTAGCCCTACCCGGTAGGGCGGAAAAGTTGCCCTACTATATCGCCAGCCATCAATTCATTGATCTACTCTTTTCCGGAAGGGGATCGCGGACATGACTGGAGAACCGACCATCGCCCTACCCCTACAGGGGCCAGGCGATGAACCGGTCAGATTCTATACGTAACATGCCCAACAACAACTAGAATAGGCTAGGCGGGTACGGTTGTGTGCCAACTAATGTTGTGGGGGCCCCACTATAGTGGAGAGGGTCTCTCTATAGTTCCCCTACCCGGGCGCTACCTTATTATTTGAAAGTGGCGCCTTCTATAGTTGATTCTTCATGTTACAACTAGAATAACGCAGCTCCGGAACTATCTATAGTTGCCATAGAGAATTTGAGGAATCAGAAGAATTATACCGGCCACTTTCACAGTCATATGAACCAGACCCCGCCCCATTCTAGCCAGCGCAACCAAACAATCTAATAGGCCTGCATGCAGGGGCAATCGTGATAGCCTTCACGTGCCGTAGGGTAGGGGGGCCCCTCCGGACGTAGAGAATCTGGCCACTTTATTGGTAGGGGGCCCCGGGGCCCGGTAACAACAATTCTAGTTCTCCCACCCGCCCCTTTTTTATATAGTTCTATAGTTGGGTTGGAATATTAGCTAACCCCAGCGCCTTACTATTCTATGGTAGTGCGCCTGATAATGAAAGCAAGATAGAGAACCCTATTGAAATAGGGGGGCGGCTTCATCTGGAACGGGCTTGGAACTAGGACTTAAAGTAGTGCAATTGTATCTGCTCCTTAGACTATAGAGCGAAGCCAGCCCAGGTAAGTAAAGTCAAAGTGCCAGGGTAAAGGTATGGAAGAATGGTACAAGTAACGAGGCCAAACGGAGCATAAGGCTCTTTCCATTAAACGAATGAAACCAAATAAAGAAGGAGCGGGAGCTGATGTCCGTTCCCTGAATGAGTGTAGTGCCTCAAGAAAGGGTGTACTTAAGAAGCACCTATACTACGTGGTTTTGAACATTCATCCCAAGCCTTTCAGGGATCGAGAGATTTGCTACCCCGACGGCCATAGAATAGTAGGGGCTGGCTCCCCTGAAAATAGTAGGGCGCGGGATCCTTATCTGTGCCATGCCTGGGTCCATCCGGCCTTGTGAATAGCATAACCTATACCATATCAGTGCAACCATTCTATAGACCATAATACCATATGGATGCGGGTATACGTAGTCCTTGTTTGTTAGCCGAGGTCTTATCCATCAAAGGACCTTACAGACCTCTGAGGAATAATACTGTGCGAGCCAAACTTTAGGACTGGATAAGCTGCTGTTGGATTGACTGCTGGATCAACAGAATCTGGATATGGATCATCAATAGAAACTGGGTCTTGATCTCGACAAACAACAGGTGCACAATCTGGTAAACCTACAGGCGCCCTACTATTCTATGGGCAGTTACAGGAGCCCCTACTATTCTATGGGCTGGAAATGCTACAGGAGTTAGAACTGGAGCAGCACCTATATGGGCCGATCCTATACGGGCCAATATACAAGCACCTACAGGTGTCAAATAAGCGGCTCAAGCTACCGGGGCACAAGCTGTATAAGCGATATATACAAAAACTGGAAGAGCTATAATAAGTCGCAAAAGCTGGAGCAGTCGAGGGAACCACCTATATATATAGGGGCACTCTTTCTTCCTAGTCCCGCATCAACCCCCGTTCGCTCTTTATCCTTGCCTTCAGTCCCGCATTGTCCACAAGTTAGATAGCCGAGGTGAACTAATCTCTAGTCGGGGTATATCGCCTCTATTTTCAGTCGAGGAGATATATAGGGCTACTCATATCACAGAATCTTCACCCCGCTAGCTACACCACACCCACCCAGATCTATAGAGACTTTGGGCACACCTACCTCCTCCCCGACATGACAACCATAGCCCTTTATATCATTTGGGTTTCTCACCTGTATATATATGGCTAGCGGGTGGTAAACTAGAATTGTATATAGATCCGGAATTCAATAGGTTTCGAAGCCCGGTGATTCCGAAGCTCATTCTGGCCGGCCCCATATATGGATAGGGAGAGAGGGCAATCAGATTCAAAGCTCATTCCGGCCGGATATAGAGATAGGGCACCGTTCCCCACCCCCACCCATATAGACAGATAGGCGATCTTCGATCTCCGATCTGTTAGGGAAGTCTGAACAAGTGGATATGGCAACGGGAGAAGATTCTATATGATGTGGGGGGCCGACTGCATTTCTCTACCCCTGTGCATGCACAGGGAGGATCTATCCTATATGATATAGAGCTGGGCCCCATATCCCATACATATCGTATTCTAACCCATACTAGCCTACTCATAGATCTAACGCGATCCGCCGAAGCGCCGGATGCCCAGGTGGATGACCCCCTTAAACTCCAAACCCGGGGAGATCCAGTTTATACTCATATAGTAGCTGGGCTCGACCGTTCCGTTGAACCCAACCCACCACAGATACCCCCTCGCGAATAGTAGGGCCATCCCATCCCACTCCATATAGAATAGAGGGTATTATATATTATATATGTAATACAATAGTCGGACTGCTTGCTGACCTTTTACCCTTCACTGAAACCGCTACTCGAAAAAAAACCCCGCGTCCCTTACCTTCATTTCATTCAGGTAAGCGATAACCTTAGAATAGTAGGGGAATAATATAAGAAAGGGCACCCTGCATGCAGGAACTAGAGTTTCCCACCCACCAACCCCCTGGCAATAGATAATAACCCTCCCGCAATATACATACCCTCTTTATTAAGAAGCCTGCGGCGAAGAAGCTCCTATAATAGCAGCCCTCCGCATGCACCGGCAATAGATAGAACCCTCTCGCAATAGCCATTGAACCCTCTTCACCGGCAATATACATACCCTCCCGCCCCTGAGAATAGTAGTTCCATAGAAGCCCGGCAATATAATGGGGGCCCCCCCGGCCAATAGCCATTGAACCCTCCCGGCCCCTGAGAATAGTAGTTCTATTGAACCCTCCCGGAATATACATCCTCCCGGAATATACACGGGGGGGGCCCGGGAGGGTATTATATTGCCGGTGCAGAGGGCTACGGCTTATATTGCCGGTGAAGAGGGTTATATATCATTGCCGGTGAAGAGGGCTACGGCTTATATTGCCGGGCTACGGCTTATAGAAGCCGGCCCAACAATGATTATTCTCCCATTCTATTGCCAGGGCCCTACTATTCTAAAGGGTGAATAGTAGGGCCTTATAAAACTATACTAGCAACCACCTTAGAATAGCTAGAATCTGGGATGGCCCTACCATTCTATAGGCTAGTTGGGTGGGAGTGATAGGGTGGGTGGGACCTACCTATAGGGAGGGGGGGGGAAGGAGGGGGGGGAATTCTAGTAGCCATCTCCAAAATATCGCCACAACTATCAGAAAGCCCTACTATCCATCCAACTCAACATAGTTGACCGGCCTTATATACGTAACATAGTAGCCGGCCATTACACCACCCCGCCCCCCCGCAACCAAGAGTGTTACGTCTAGATTCTATACTCTCTCTCCTCTAAACCGGCAAGGCCAAGCCACCACCCCAAACAAAGATTCTATTCTTCCGGAAGGGTTTAAAAGAAGAAAAGATTCTAGTGCCCTTACCCTTAAAATAGTAGGGGTAAGGAAGAACTGAAGATTGTTCAAAATAAAAAAAACTTTACCCCCGGATCTCGGCGAGGTTGTGCATCTGCTATGATCCCTACTTATCCTGCAGCTGTTCCTTTATTTTCATTCCGCGATATGGGCGGGTCGCTTCGCTTGTTTGCTACTGCTTAGGGTTACTCCAGGGGTAGGGGGAGAGGGCCAAGTCATAGTTGTCACCTAGGTGGCCGTAACTACGTGGGTATTCGCGGTGGGTGTTGCTCGTTCCAGTGGTTATAGCTGTTCGCTCGGGATCGCCTATTGGACTTTCGGCAGCTCCATTAGTGCTGCTGCTAGGAGGTAGGGGTGAAACGGCTGCTTTTACCTTTGCCTCTGTAGGATCTGCTTCTACTAGTGCGTCTGGGATTGCCCTTGGAGGATATTAAACCAAGGCCGCGAGCTATGGAGCTCAAGCCGGAGCAACGGACTTACCAGCTTAGCTAGATCTATTAGTGACCCGTACTTCCCTTATAGCGGGCTGTGACCCCGCTTGGAACTGCTTTGCGAGCCTTCGAGCTTAAACTATAAGATCTACCCCCGCCCATGTCTCTGTTGCCTTTGCCCCTGCTGGTGGTGCTTACTCGGGATCTTATGCTGTTGGCCCGGATGCTGATGTTATTGGATCACCTGAGTTAACTGCTACTTGCTCTGCCACAGGGAATCTGCCTCTCGAACTGTTTGGGATGCTATTGAGCGAGGTGGTGACTCTAAAGATGTGCCGGGATGTCGCGCCCACAACCCCTGTTTATTGTGCTCCTGCTTGCTTTGACTCTATTGCCGAAGAAGCCTTTGCCTTCGCTGGCACAGTTACTGGTTCAAGGCGAACCGCACCCAAAATGACCGATGCAACTGACTCTGTTGGTGTATATACAATTGGATTTGGAACTGCGTCTGCGACAACTTGAATCCTCCCACCCCGATCTGCATCATATGGATTTCGGCAATAACTCGATCCGCTCGCCGCCTCAACAAGAGCACAGGAAGCAATTGATTCAGTAGAGATAGATTGGCCGAAGATGGATACATTTGCACGTGTTCCAGTTAATGTTCCAGGATTAGTTAGTGTTCCTACTATTGAGGCTCCAGTATTTCCGAAAGTTCCGACAGACCAATTCATTCTTTTCACTTTGCAATGAATCTATGGGATGGGTGGGAAGAGACCCTTCCTTTCCATCCGGGGCCTACCATAGAATTGTAGGGGCGGGTGGGATTTTTGAATAGTAGGGGCCATAGAACTACTATTCTTAGTTGGGGTGGGTGGGAGAACTAGAATTGTTGTTCCCGACGGCAGAATAGTAGTTCGGCTGGTAGCTATTGAAAGCGGTTCCGGCCCGGGGTTGGGAAGAAGGGCCTATCTGGCGGCCTCCTCGACTTCCTCGATCCATCGCCTATCGGCCTATCAGTTCATAGGGGAGGGGGCGCCGACTAGACTATAGATAGTTTAGTTGCCCTTGCCCCTCCCCGGCCTACCGAGAGAACTATAGATATGGGTCACGGCTCCGAACGGATGGGAGGCCCGGCTCTAGATATATGGCTCACGGGACTCTCTATACAGTATACAGCTCCGATCTCCAATAGGTTCTTTACCGGCCCGCCCTCTCGGCTCACCGCTCGATAGGTTGGTACCGGCCCGCCCGGCTCTATATAGAAGCTCATCGGCTCACGGATAGGATATATAGCCGCCCTCGACCCATCTATATATACCCAACCGGTACGTTCAAAATCCCCTGGGCTCTCCCGCTGGACTATAGATAGTCGCCCTCCTCGCCGTGGAAGGAATGATTGATGCGAATGGAATGGTTGATACTCAACGGGCGAGAACATCCAACCTCCACTCTATCTATCTATCTCTCATGATCTATAGATAGGGCGAGAGCATCCAACCTCCACTCTATCAGACTGAACCAACCCCAACCCATAATGGCGTTGGGGCCCCGGGATAGGAAGGAGGAAGGATTAGGGGATTAGGGCCCCAACCCAAACCTAATTAGGACGGGATAGGATTAGGGGATTCCGAACACCGGTCTACCACCGAGAACACCGGTCCACCACTCACCGGTCTACCACTCACCGGTCTACCACTCACCGGTCTACCAACACCACTGAGAACACCGGTTGAATTGGATCGAAGTCGATCGATCCATATAATATATAGGGGATCCAATCCAGATCGAGGGGTCCGGGATGGGGATGGGGTCGGTTTTGCATCTATATGGGATGGGCATATATGGGATGGGCCTGAGATCAAACCCTTACCATACCATCAAGGCAACTTTAACCCCCCGACTCAAACTATATCCACCCACCCACGCAAATATCAACAATCACTCTTCCCACCCACCCGGAGGAAGATAGCCGGGGCGCTTCCACAGGACGTAGATATAGACTAAAGATCAATTCATTCCCCTCCCCCCCACCCGCACCCCTACTATTCTATGGCTGGATAATCAACAGAATCCACTGGATCACCCGGATCGACGTAAGCTACTAGGTATGCTGCTACCAAAGCTTAAGTGCTTCTAGTGGTGCTTAAGCTGCTAGATCTACTGGA
>NW_026729571.1:0-42500 GCF_030272615.1 Cryptomeria japonica | reverse complement strand
GAGTTTCCTTGGGGTTGGTCAAGCTTTGGGCCACCCTAGCCCATTGAGTGCTCTACCTCGGGCCATAAGCATGCACGCTCTACTGAAATGGATTTCGCGGAAAACCAGCTATATCCGATCTTGGTTGGCCTTTCACCCCTAGCCACAAGTCATCCCCGTATTTTGCCACATACGTGGGTTCGGTCCTCCAAGGCCTGTTGGAGCTCTCTTCAACCTGCTCATGGCTAGATCGATCGGTTTCGGGTCAAATAGGAACAACTGGGAGATTCTACCGGCCCAGGTTGGGCCCCCCACCCCTCTCCCCAACTAGAGTTGGTTCTATAGCCCCTACCCCTACCCCTACTATATAGAGGTAAAGGCCTACTCGCCCAATCGAGCTCTCCCACCCATCCTGCTGGCATGAGGGCCCCTACTATTCGCCAGGGCCCTACGGGGGTGGGAACGTCAGGAGAACCTTAGCCCCCCACCCCCCTTGCCGAATAGTAGGGCGGCCCCTTCGACATAGTAGGGGCCCGTAACCCGGAATTAATTAACCTGCTAGAGGTTGCCATTATTCTGCAGGGTGATAAATGCAACTAGAATTGTTATTCTAGCGTATTCTAGCCCCCTACTATTCGCCTTCTCGCAGGTTTATCCAGCCGCCCGGGGCCGAATTAATTGACTGATTAATTGGAGGGCTAGCCCCCGCCCCTTTTTCATATTATTCTAGCAAGCTCCCTACTATGGCAATAGGCCCTAAAATTCTATGGCCTTAGAAAACTATAGAAACGGGCACTGATTAATTCGACATCTTAGTTCGATTGTTATTCTAGCTCGCCCATTGCCCTACCCCCATTGCCCTACTATTTCAAGGGGGTAGGGCAATGGGGGTAGGGAGAACTATTTGAGATTGCAAGCTTCAATCAAGCCCTACAATGGCCGAATTAATTGACTAATTAATCAAGGGGGGAGGGCCCCTATGGGAGGCTAGTTTCTAGTTGCGGGGCCCTTTCTTTTCTTTGTTAATCAAGCCTACACCTAATGGCTTAAGCCGCTGTTCCCATTTACTCGCTGACCCATTATGCAAAAGGTACGCCGTTCAGCGCTACACTGACCCCCCGCCCGCCCACCCGCCCACCGGGGACCCGGGGGGGACCCTTTCCACGGGCCCCTACCCCTATGGGCCCTATCCTCGGCCCTATCCTCTATAGCGCTGCAGGGTGGGGGGGGCCCCCAACTTTATTGCCGTTGGGACTGACTATAATTAGCCTTGATAGTGCCGTGATGCTACGCCGCGACCGACTGATTGTTTACGCGCATCGGATTCCAGGTCTGTTGCACTCCCTTTCCGAGGGTTCTTTTCACCTTTCCCTCACGGTACTTGTACGCTATCGGTCATTGAGGAATACTTGGGCTTAGAGGGTGGTCCCCCTGATTCAAACACTCCGCGTTTTACTTGACTGGGAAGAATCGAACCCGGCTAGATAGTAGGGGCGGTAGGGCCCCCGGGGGCCCGGGGCGCCCTATCCAAACTATCCCCTCTCCTCCTCCCACCCACCCCGGGGGTGGGGAACCAATCTACAGGGCTATCACCTTCTTTGGCCAGATCTTCCAACCTTTTCACAGTTCCCCCCGGTTCTTCCATCATCCACCCTGCAGGTGAATGAATTGCACAGAGAAGAAGAGCCCCTAACAACGCCCCTACCTCTGCCTATTAGCCTTGATAGGGGGGCTATAGTTTAGCTCCCGGATTCTATAGCTATAATTCCCCCCCACCCTGCAGGGCCATCTATTCCCTATGAACCAAAGGTATGGCGCCCTATTGATTGTTGGGGGGCAGGGCTCCGCTGATGGATATTTGCCCAATCCGCTTTCGCTCGCCGCTACTAACGGGGTCTCGGTTGATTTCCTTTCCTCTAGCTACTTAGATGTTTCAGTTCGCTAAGTCGCTTCGCCCCCACCCCCCACTATAGAGGTAGGGAGTGGGACACGGTTTCCCGATCGGAGATCCATGGATCACGGACGGTATCTCCCCATGGCCTTTCGCCTTTGGAAGCGTCCTTCCCTCCCAATGCCCGGGCATCCATCCGATGCATTCCGATACAGTAGGCATTGAACCGACTGAACCTACAATTCATCTACCTCCACTAGAATCTCTCCTCCCACCCCCTGCCGCACTCGATTCTATACGTAACATGCCCTTTTTAGCCCTACTATTTGCCCTACTATTCTATTATTCCACCCACCCCTACGATTTTTTATCGCCTGCCATGCGAGCAGCCTGCTAGAGTGACGCATGTGACGTATAGACTCTGGAATCGACTAGAAATGCAGGGTGGGAAGCAATAGTTTCATTAATCAACCTGGGGCCTACTATTATTCATTTTGATCGCTACATATGACTGGTTCAGCGACCAAACGATATTTCCCTAATAAACCATCTCTCCATTTCTCAAAAGTCTGGGTCATATGACTGGCAAACCGACCCGGGTGGGTGGGAACTATAGGGCTTTAGCTTTGCATCTCTCCATTGAGAATTTTGATCGCGAATATGACTGGTTCAGCGACCCATATCAATTCCCCGAGCGGAACCCTACAATAATCTGAAGGGGGGGGTTGATCAAAAGTCTGGCTCCGTAGACTGGTGAAGCGACCCCCCATAGAATAGTAGGGATGCAGCCTATAGAATTTGAGGGGCCCGTTTCATTTTAGTACCCGGGGATCGATCCAACCAAAGTTTCTATCGGTTCAATCAGCCAGCTCCTGATCCGGCAACCGGCCTATTGTTTCTTGCCGGCGGGTGGGAGGGAACTATAGCATGTTACGTATAGAATCTGCCCCTCCCTACCTTCCCTTCGCGTTTCTTGAAACATAGGCCAATAGAAAGGCCCTACTATTCTAGACGAAAAAGATGTCGAATCAATTGCGATCGCCCCCGCGTTCAGGCTAAGCATCAATTTATGGACCCTAGAATAGTAGGCCCCTTAGACAACTATACTAGCAACCGGGGGACGCTGCAAAAGTTTGCCTTACCGTAGGGGTAGGGGGTGGGCAGGCTAGTGGGTGGGGTTCCGATAGCCCTACTGTTCGCCCTATTATTCTATTATTGCTCGATTCTATACGTAACATGCCCGGTTGCGCCATATAGTTCTAATCTACCTCTGCATGCACAACTCTATTCAAGGCTCCAATCCGTAGATAATAGAATAGTAGGGCCGATGCATGCACAGGAAGGAGATCCAGCCTTCGCAAAAACCCAATTCAGAAGAACAGAAAGCAGAACAGCAGGGGATAGTAGCCGAGCGAAGCATCTCAAAGAACCAGGTGCCAAGGTATACCCGTAGGTCTTCCGCAGCAGGAATGTTAGGTGGGAGTTCCCACCAACCCAACCCAACCTAATCGATCCTACCAACCCGCTATCAAATTTGAGGGCCCAACTGATCCTCCCAACCTAATCCATATCGGGGAGCAGCCAGTTTGCAGGGATACGCGGAATTCATCAGGAACCAGCACCCAGATAGAGTAGATAGGGCCAACCCAATTGCGCATGCATGCAGGGGATAGTTTCGGGAAGTGCGAACCATCGTGCTGCAAAGAAGGAGGTGCGAAGTATCTTAGGTCCGAGCACGGATGTGACGTACTAATCTCGATTAACAATTGCCAGCCAGCAGCCGCTAATCAAGCGGCCCCCTATCAATTCTATTTTCTCACAGCGGCCCCTACCCCTACCCCCTACTATTGTGCCCGCAGGGGAAGGGAAGAGGGCAGCGGCCCCTACGGGCAGCGGATAATGAAAGCTAACACCCCCCGGTGCATGCATGCAGAGGTAGATTATTGTAGGGCGGCCCATCGGGGCCATAGAATTGTAGGGCTTGACTGCAGTCCCATAGCAAACAATAGAAGAGAGGGCCACCCACAATGGAAGATGACGGGGGGGGCCTAACTTAGACATGTTCCGTAGAGAATCGAGATGCGGTTCGGGCGAGACAGTACCGATAGCCAGAAGTTGCTAGGGTGGCCTGGGTTCTCGACCTACAATCATTCTATGGGGGTTGGTAAGCGATGAAGGATGGAGATAGCCCGTTAGGACTTTCTTTCAATTGAAGAGAGTAGAGACGTCAAATGTGATCAGCCCCCACCCGCAGGGCGAATAGTAGGGGCCTCCTGAACACCCCCGGAGCTACTCGGATGGAGTAGAGTCGGGGCGATCTAGATTAGATATATGGCCCCTCTCCCCACCGAGTCATTAAACGGCTAGATAGTTGAGAATCGATCTCGAATAGAACCACCCATGTGACGTATATAGTCAACACCAGATTCTATACGTGATAGCAGCCTAACTAAGATTCCTGCCCTAGCTCGGATAGTTAGACTAATGTGGCGGGGTTCATAAGGAAATAAACCAGAAACCGGATGCTCGGACCAGAATGCCTATAGTTAGTTCATGCTCCGGTAACAGTAGAAAACAGACGGATGGGGTTGAGTAGGGCTTTCTAGTTGCCCGGGGAATGGGAATCAATCGCCTATCTCGGACCAGAGCCCGGGTCCCTGCCTTAGCTCCGGCGGGTCCAGACAAGTTAAGGGAGGGTAAGGATGGTCAGTTAGGCCTTCCGGTTGCCCTCCTGGGGAATGGGCGGTTACCCGGCTCCTTCATTTACTGTTACCATCCTTTGTTAACTCCCACCCGATATAGTAGTCATGTGACGTACTGGCTGGATGTTGAAATGAATAATAAAGAGGGGGGCGATATATATAGAATAGTAGGGCCCTCGGAACAAGGCAGGTAGTGATGTGATGTTAAGATTGGCCGGGCAAGCTGGATGATTGTAAACTCTTCCAAGGCCTTCCTTTCCTCTTTATCGGCTAACTCCCGGAGCATGCTTTCATTCTTGCCCTCTGTAGGATAGGGCAGGAACGGTGAAGGATGGGATGGCGGTGGGCCCCTACTATTCGCCAGGCGAAAGGAAGGTGGTAACAGCATTGGATGCAGCTCCAGAAGCAGCCCTCAACTAATCCTTCACAGAGCAACTACTATCCGCCATAGAATTGTAGGGGCCTCCCGAGAGAATAGTAGGGCTCCATCCTTCACCCCCACTAGCTAGTCTAGCCATCCAACTTCCTCTTCATCCATCCATTCTGCCCCCCCTACTATTTGCCCTACTATTAGATTATTCTCCCACCCACCCTCCTTTCTTTATTCCGACCACCCACCCATGTTACGTATAGAATCAGGAGAATACGGCACTTCTGGCACACTCCCTAGTGCCATGGTAGGGAAACTGATAGTTGAACCTGCCTCCCTCGGGTAGGTAGGTTGGGTAGGGAAGGTATGTATTGGTGTGTTTGGCCCCCTACAATTCTAATGGGAAGTAATCTTTGAAGTGCCAGGGAGGTAAGTAAGTGGAGGTTGCCCTTGCCGGGAACATGTCGTACGCTACCTCTAGAGCTTTCTTTCTTGCCTTTCAACTGTGGGAAAGTAGGGGCTCCCTGAACTCCCGGTAAACAGGATCTTGACTGCTGGCTCCGCCCCGGTCAACATAGGAACAGGTGCGGAAGCTGGGGATTCTGTCGATTATGTTTATTCGGCCTGATCGCGGAAGGATGGGAGCACCGGTTAGCAGCATTGCAGAAGAAACTGCATTGAGAAGGGAAGTTTTCCTCTTCACCCAACCCAGAGTGCGTGGTACCATCAGTCGTAGGATCAATCATAGAATCAGATTCTGTTGGAACGAAAGAATCGAGGTCATCAGAAGCTACCGTTTAGGCCGGCCCTTGCATTGAGCGGAACTGCAGTAATTAAAGGAACCAACAAATAACGATAGAAGGTGGGGGGTAAACTGCATTGGTTTTCGGGCTGCCTTGCTCCTGCTCCGACCGGTGCATTGGAGCATTCGAGCTAGCGAGGTTCCTTGCCATTCAACCCGGCCGGGAAGGTGGATATATCTGGTTGGAGGGAAGGGCTTGAGCTATCAATTCATTCCATTGCCGGGAACCCCCGGTTGTTAATACTATAATAAGAGAAAGTGCATTTCTTGGGGCAGATGGGCATCAACCAAAAGACTGTTTATCAAAGCAAAGCCTGAACTCAACTTAACAAGCAGCCTTCTTAGTCACCGTTAGTTCGATCCTTCCTTTTAGAGCATGCCCGGGCACTCGACCTTACAGGTAGGACCTTGTGTTAAGCCCGGTTGGGGCAAGGAGAACAGCATCTCAAGTTGAGTCGGTCGGATCAAGCTTGAAATGCACTCTCCAACCAGGCAAATGCCTCTCCCAGTCTTCATAGGGTGTGAATTCGGGCGAAGGCAGGCCTTTCAACATCATAACTCGTTGGTCAGCAGCTCCAGATGTAGCTTGCTTGGTTGCATGGCCAGGAGAGGAGAGTGAGATCATCCCCACCTGTTTGAGTTTTTGATCGAAGCTGAAGAGCAACAATGATATTACGTAGAGAATATAACGCCTTGAAACCCTCTCCTCTCCGGGGAATAGCTAGCAAACACCTTCCTTCGTACCCCCCATAGATTCTAAGGTCGAGTCCCCGCTAAAGCTGGAGATACGGCTTCAAATGCAGTTGATTGCCTGCCTTTCATACATACTGGAGCAGATGGGTCTCCTCAATGCACGAAAAGAAAGACTCTACTCGACTGACTACGGGCCTACGCCCCACTGAAGCCCTTGTTCGGTGCTGCCAGACAGATGGTGGAATTGATAAAGGTGATTATTTAGAAGCTCAAGCCGGAGATTCCAATAGCAGCATTACGGTTAGTAGCGGAATGATACCAATAAAGCCGAGAAAGCAAGGAAGCAATAAAAGGAGTTATGAATGTGCCGCTATTGCCTGGAGATGTTGGCCTGAGAAATCGACTTGATTCCGTACTTTCGGGTGAAGGATCACCGGTTCGGGCGGAAGCAGGCAATCAATCTCAGTTCTAGATGCAAGGCGGGCGTTGTTGATATTACGTCGATAAGATACTGCGGTGATGAGCCCCTACGGGAAGATGTCGACATACTGTGCCGGTTGCCCCACGTCAGTCAATTCCTTCCTTAAGACCTTCCTTCCTTGTAGGGGTGGGCGGAAGCCTCCAGTCATCAGAGTTTGGGTGTGCACCTTAGCATTGATATTACTACTATAAGAGGAGTTGGCCCAGCAACTATGATTGGAGAGGGGTGAAATGACTTCTTTTGTTCGAGGGTTTAGTGAGAGCTGGAGCAAGGCAGCCAATAGCGGCACATTAACCAATGCCAACCCCAGCTTCCTTTATTAACTCTACCCCCCAGATGTGAGTATGTCAATTCCTTCCTTCGTTCCCTCTCCTGTGTTGCTGGCAAGCTGCTTCTGCAGCCAGTTGAAATCGATCGATCAAAGCATAGACCCAACCGACGGAGACTCAATTCAACATATCCGCCCGCTCCAACTGATCCTGTGAGTGAAGAAGATTGATTGATTGCCTGCAGTACTGCCCATTGAAATGAACTCTCCTCGACTACCGGAAATCAAGCTGCTAACAGCATCGGTTCGAGTCCCCAACTCAAAAACTATAGGCACTTTCTTTTGGTTGGCTTCGCCGGAGCGGAGATCCGCCCCGGAGTGAAACTCCCAGACCTGTGCTTATTTAACCCCTGAGAAAGAGACCAGGACCTGAGCTTTCGATGCTGATTCCTCGACTTGTCTTCATAGCAAGCAGTTTCATTCCTCAGTTGGGTGGGGGGTAAGGAGAACATAGATTCATTGAAGCAAACAAACAAACAAAGGAAGGTCGAGCTACGGGGTCAATGGAAGCTATCCGCCCAAGCATCAACTTAAACAACCAGAAGATTCCCTTCGAAAGATCGCTGGTACAGAGAGGCTGCGAAGAGCCATGGATGAATGGTTTCTTATATACTTGAGGAGGACCGGAGGGGCTCGACTGACCAACGGGAAGGAGAGGGGTACAGCGCTCTTTAAGACCGACCATAGGGAGGGATAGGGGCTCGACCAAAGGGAGAGGAACTGACTTTAGTGACTCTACTTTCGCTATTGCTTCCCCGCCTCTGTGCCTTTACCTAAAATGTACGTGGGTACGTAATAATAAAGTCAATATGTAACCTTGCCCTTGGCTGCCTTGCTCCTAAATGCCCTTTTCTCTTCCGTCTGTGTTTCCGATTACCCAATGGAGGCTTCCTTCCATGCCTTGGGGCTACTCCCTTCGGTCGTTACTAGTTCCTCCCTTCGGGAGTAGGGAAGGGAAGAGAAGTGAATGCAATGAACTTATTTAGTTGGGTACCTAATACCTATAGTAAGAAGTGAAACAACCCGACCGAAGGGAGAAGAAGACCCAACCGATGAGTTGATTCTCATGGAAGATCTTCCCACTGCTTATCCGAAGGGGCGGATACCAGCCCCATAGAATTGTAGGGGGTTTCAGAAGTTTAGGATTGGCAATGCTGCTTTGCCAGAGAGGCGAGAGGAAGATAAACAACAAACGGCTTCTTAATTGCCGGCAATTAAAAGAAAGCATGGGGGGTAGCGATTCATTGATGTGGGGCTTAGCCTTTGGTTCGAAGAGAACCCGATGTGTAGCCGGGGCACCGTTAATTGCATTCACATGCATGTCCCCTTGTACGGGGGTAGGGGGGTAGTGGGGATGTATTCGATAGCTTCTTATATACAATATATCTTCCCGTCGTTGAGCTCAACATCTCCTCTGCTCGCTCCTGCTTTCAATGCTTTTCATCAGAAGGCGAATGCGAATACAGTCATCCCACCTGTTGCCAATGAAGTGATCGCTCTGATTGCTTTTGATTGATGAACTCATTAACTTAGAGACCCGGAATCGGGATTGATATTACATAGAGAATACCACTCGAACAGGAAGCATGGAATCAGAAGAGAACCATTTATCCCACTGGATATTCTATCTCGAACCAACAAGGAAAGAGAACAGAATAATCTGAAAGGGGCCCCTCTCCTCTATATCAGGCAGGTCATATTGCCTTTACAATAAACTTAGCCTTTCGATAGATAGTTGGTATCTATGGATCTTGGCCATCCATCATTCCCAGGAAGAGAAGAAAAGTCACACCACACAGAGCAGGCAACCTTGAAGTCAGGGGGTAGTGTCGCTTCGCTCCACTAACCCTACTAATGAACTTCTATTTGTTACCAAATATCTCTAGTAATACTCCCGGTCGGGAAGTTCTCGTTCATTGCATTCACTTGTTAGGTTGGGTTCTTCTGTTGAGTTGTTAATTCAGCCAGTCAAGTCAATTCGAGCTAGTAAAGTCTCTCAATTTAAGGTCGAGTGATCCCGGCAATGAACAAAAAAACAAAGTAGAATTCAACAAATGGGAACCCTGTAGATCCTATTGATTTCTCTTCCTCTCTCCCACCCTTCTCCGGTTGACTCAATTTCTTCCACTTCTTCGACTCCTTTTCTCTTTCCAGCATCCAAAAGAGTATCCTCACCCACGCGGGGAAAGGAGAGGTGAGCTATTGAGTTCTTCGCCTTCCTAACCAATAGGAGTAGACTTTTTAGGTGGAATTGATTGATCCGCTTCGCTCCCTTACATTGCTCTCCCTCTTCTACCCGGCACAGTCTGAATAGTTAGTTGGGGGCCTTAAGGCAGGTTCAATGCTTAGGCCAGGTGGGGGCTTATTATATACGGCTTAACCGGAGCTGCTAATGCCCCACATCGGCACATTCAAGCTGCACCCTACCCACTAGGCTCTTACTTCGAGTGATCAAAGGAAGTCCCATGCCCATATCCAACTCTTCGGCTCCTGCCTTACCCGGGGCAATCGAGCTCGACTAAAGACCCGAGAAATCATTCTTCCGATTTCCTGCCTCTATTTCTATCTATCTTTCTCGATACTGCTGATGGAGTTATGAGCCGTCGTCCCTCTGATGTTAAACCCTCTTTCGAATGCTGTTGATTGCTCCCACCACCCCCTACCGATAGAAGGGAGGTCTGAGAGTCGAAGGGACTGGACTGGGCGCCTCACTTGGGTACTCTTTTCATGATGTTTGGCCCTCCCGGCTGGAGATTGGCTGAATAGACAGCCATTTGATAGAACTGATCAATGGAGGGCCTTTTTTTCTATCATTCGGGTTGAGTCGTTAATTCATCCCTCTCCTTAACAGTCTTAAAGAGCCATTTCATCCCTCTCCCTCGAGCCCTATGGTCGGTCTTAAAGAGCGCTTTACCCCTCTCCTGACCGGTCAGTCGAGCCCCTCCGGTCCTCTCCCTTTGGTCGAGCCCCTCCGGTAAGTCCTCCGGTAAGTCCTCCGGGCCGTATGTAATATGACGAGATCGAATAGAAGGGAGTTACTTCAGGTTTAGCCGGGGAATCAAGAAAGAATGATAGCGACCTTAGCCACTAACAAGCAGTTCCTTTGAATGCTGACCCAACCTTAAAGCCCTCGCCTTGAGGCGGAATCCCCGGCAAAAGGAAGTATCGGAATGGAGGAATGGGTCTGAATCCATGGCTCATATGTTTGGTTGTTTGGCCAATGGCCCCAATGCGTAAGCAGGGGATAAAGCAAGAAAGTCAGAAAAGGGGAGAGGGTTATAACCCTGGAGATAGAGTCATCGTACTGCAAGGACAACTGGTCTCAAGGGTGGGAACACTATTGGTTATCGAAAGAAAGGAAGTTCGTTAGACCCTCTCCGGTTTGCAGTCATTTGCCTAGGGCCGACCCCACGGAGCATTGAAAGCTTGAAATCAGGAAGCAGCTCGTCGTGATCGTAGGAAGTTTCATGCTTTTACCCCTATCCGGGGTTTGGCCAAGCTGCTCTATCTAGTTATCCTAATGGATTGGTTGGTTACTCTTTCTCAAAAGCTTGAGTTGATATTCCGTAGATAAGGAGACAGATGGCCTTCGCCTCTCATAACTGGCAGGCAGGAAAGTCACTCTGAAGACTGCTCGTTAGCTTTATTTCTTGCTGTTTTTGTGGATTCTCACTTATCGGTATATTGATAGCCCAGCTGCAGTGAAAGTGAGAATGATAGGGAGAATTGAAAGGAAGCTTTCAATGCCCTACAATTCTATGGGCAGGTCCTGGTATTTAAACTCCATCAAAAAGAGCAAAGGCAGCTAAGTCTGATCGGTAATCAAGAAAGACATTTGGAAATGAAGATAGAGGTCGACCCCACCTGCTTGCTGGATTAAGTGGAATCTATGCATTTGTCTATCCACTTGGGGCTTTAGACCCTGGCACGAACGAGGATTCAGCGGGTAGGAAGGAACTCTCAATGCTACGGCTTCCCTTCTCAATGCTGCATCCGACCGAACCGCAGGGGCTCCATTGGATCATTGATATTATATATGTAATATGATGTAAGTTGACAATGTTTTCATTGGATCTCCAGCTCGCAGAGCAGCTTGACCAACTCCTCGACTTGACGTAGCTATCTTTCTATGGCTAAGGGCTGTTAAGACTTCCTTCCTTTTAGCCTTCCTCCACTCCGGGTCTTAAGAGTTCTCTATGGGGGTATCGACCCACCCAATCTATCACATCCAAAGCAACCTCTCGTAGCTGCGCTCACCCGGGTTATTCTCTTTGGATGCAGGAGTGAAGCCAGCTTTGGCAGTGACCAACGTCGGGTCGAAATGGAGAGGGAAAATAATCAAATAGCGCGATTCCGCATCTGACTTTCTCTCTTATTCTTATAGTCTCTAAAACCGGCAGGCCCCTTAGAATAGTAGGGTCAACGCCATTTCAAGGAGTAGATTTTGCCAGGTATCGACCCATGGCTGGGGTCATTATGGAGCAGTATAGTGATAATGTAGGTTCCGCCCGGAGAATCGAAGTGACCAAACAACTATCGGAGCTTTCTCCCTTTCATTGTCCCTTTTCCCACTATTGTTTCTCGATTTCAATTGCCGTTAAGTCATAGCCCCGGAGATACGTACAATAATCTGAAAGGGGGGTCAGCTCGAGTGCTTTTGCTCCAATTCAAGGACCTGTTATGGGTACTCGTTGAGCCTTTGAACCCTTCGAGTCGATCCGCCTATCATTTATTTAGGGGTGCGTGCGCCTTGTGTTAATACGTAGATAATAAACGGATAATCTCCACCTTTTTTGATAGAAGCTTTTATTGGGCTCGTCTTGTTGTTCCGATCAATGCCTTTCATCGCATTGCTTTCTCCGGCACTGGGAGCTGCATTGCTCGGAAATAAAGAAATCGCGAGGTGCCGAACCGACATGCATGCGTTAATTCTAAACCCAACTGAGGGATCCATTGGTGCATCTGGGCCGGGTGAGAGGAATAAGGGCAACTCGGGCTATCCCTGCCAATTAGGTGATGCAGTTCAGTTGGGATGTTTCATTCCCGGCACCCGATTGGTTCTATAATTATTAACAACTGAAGTGGGGAGAGGAGAATCAGTTCCATCAATTGGTTCCTCGAATGCGGGTGCAAAGCAAACGGTATCGGGGCGGGTTCAGTTGATATATCGTACAATAAGAGACTGCCTTATTCCTCTTCCTTCCTCGGGTCGAATCGATACATAAATGCATGGGGGCAAAGCTGCAGTTCAATAATTCACGATTGCCAAGCCGCTTATCATCCTCTCTTCCGCTCGCCAGGGTTGGAGAAACGCTTAACATTCCATGCGAGCTTCTCATTCAACAAATCTATCTCCACCCGACCCGGAACCAGCTTCAGTCGACTAAAGACCGATAGGGGATTCAAAGACAGAATTAGCAGCATTTCTCCCCGTAGCGGCATAGCTTCTTCCGAGCGAGCCCTATCAATGTGAAATGGATAAATCGATGTGTCGGGTTCACACAAGGCTGGGAGACAGGTGCCCATTAGAAGTATTTAAACCAATTGATCGCGCGCCTAAGGTATCCTCACGAAGGGACAAAGAAAGGCAGCTAGGCTCAATGCCACAGACAGGTCAGTCGATCTCATTCATTCGGATCAGAGACCACGGTCGGTTCCTTACTAACGGAAGAAGATGTGGGGACGGATGAACGAGTGATTGATACTATTTGTCTCCTTTTCGCCCTTCTTTCTCATGAGTCGACCGGAGCATCCCACATAAAATGAACCGTCAAAAGTATAGGTTGGTTGGATGGAAGTTTTTGAAAGCTGATGCTGGGCCAAATGAAGGATTTGATCGAAAAGACACTCGACCTGTCATTTGTAAATACGTATGTAAGAGAACGCCCAACTCTAAGTGAAATGAATGATGATTGTTACAAGCATCGATCTTCTTTTCTTTCTTTATTTATTTCTTCCATAGTTTATCCTGCGGGCGACTAAGATTGTTTGTTAATTCCTCTGAAACCTGGCAGGGACTCGGATAGGAATACCCATGGGTCGAGGAGAAGATTGCTTCAGTAACTCCCTTCTATGCCCCCCTGCCTTGCCTCTTCGAATAAGTGACTGCCGGTGGTGGATCTGGCTTCGAATATCCATCATCTATTATATACGTCTTAACAACTGATAGTACCGGTCGAGCCCACCTATGTGCATTCTTTATTTACCCACCTGGATACGGCTTAGTGGGGGCATGTGATCCGATATCTCCTTTATGGTACGGTGGATCGGGTGGGGAAAGGAGAAGGAAGCAGGAGAGCTTAAGGCAGAAGAGAGTTCAATCGACCCAGATGGCTGCCACCATGACTCTTAGAAGCTGCTTTCGACTTCACTTCCCATTGCAATTAATCGATTGAAAGGAGAGAGACTTCAACCAAAAAGACGTATACAATAGTAGTGCTAGGGAGGAGCGGAAGAAGCTGGAATGCTCTTGTCCCCTCGACCTTCAGTTAGTTGTTTGGCTTGGCCATAGGTGGGACTTTATAAGCTTGCCGGGGGTCATGAGGCAGGTCGATCACCAGCGGTAGGATGAAGCAGCAGCATTTAACCCAGCCCATAATGTTCCGGAGAAGGCGAAAGCCAAAGAACAGAAGAGCTTCCGAGCTGAAATGCTTTGCTGGCACAGTCGAGAAAGGAAGGATGATTTGTCATGTTGTTATATACGTATATAGGGTCGAGTGATTCATCTTGTGGGTGTTCGAGCGAGCTTACCAGGGTTCTGCTCCATTGATTCACTCTTCGCCTCTGTCAACGGATACGACTTAACGACCCTCTTCCGGTCTTGGAGCTTTCTTCCTTTCTAAACGACTTTCATTGCTCTCCCCACCGGTTACTTCGGAAACATCAACTCCAGCTCTCGGAGCAGCATGACCAAATGCACAATATCCAGATCCGTGCCGGGACAGATGGCCTCAATTTCAATGCTGCAGAGGGGTAGATAGCTATGAGAGTGAGCAGGGAACGCGAATGCATAACCGAAGGGGATCAACAGAACTCGAAAGGTGTTCAATAATGGTTTCCGAAGCGAGGTTCCATATTAATATACGGAGCGAGCAAGCTATTAATTGGCACAATTCACATCAAAAGAGGATTTCTCACTCACTATCGATGCCATTGGGGATACTCGCTTCAGATAAATAGGCCTGGTACCAAACCCAGAATTAACAGGTCTCGTTGAGGGCTTGTCTTAGAGTCGAACCAATCGCCCATCCCTGCCTTTTCATGATGGATCCATCAGGCGGCATTCCATCTCCGGTTAAGTCGGGCACATGGTTCCTTGGAGTTGGGCACCTAAAGATGGATTGATTCTCTGAGCAAGGCCATAATTATGGTGAATGGAGAGGAAGTTCAGCCACTAGCAGCAGTTCCGATTTCACTCTTTTGTCCCGCCACCCTACCCCGACTCGAAACAATGCGAAAGAGAAGAACGAATGCACCCCTGAGAAAACGCACCCAACTGCACTAAGATTCTTTTCCTCGACTGGTTATGGTAATCTGTGTATAAGATCCGGGCGGATATCTGAATGCAGCTTCCTTTCCGAAGGAGAGCTACCGGTGCTAAGTCTTATATACATATTACCTCGAGTGCCTTCTCCTCTGCTTGGAATGCTGCTTCAAAAGCTTCTAATTAGCAATCGATCTCTTATGTAGCAACGGAATAAGATTCTCAACTCTACACCTGATGGAACCAGGGACGAAAGCGAATCAACTCCCCGTAAAGGGTAGACTCGTGTATCCATTCCTATTTCTACCATCACCTTCAGCCATTGAACCCGGGCCAGCCCTTGAAAGCGGGAGCTTTGAAAGCCCTTTATCTGAGGCAGGTCGACTTCATGGATTCTGAAATGCCTCCTTCGGCTCCAAGCTCCACCGGTCGGGTCCACACTGACAAGGCATTCCTATTTGTATGAGCCTAGCTTGCTTGCTTGAATGCTGTACCTAACAGTCGGTCCCGTTCCCCTCCGCCCGTTAATAAGATTGCTTGCCAGCCCACCCCGGCAAGGGGGCCTAACAGCAGCTAGAAAGGAATCAAGCATGCCCCTTTAGAATAGTAGGGATCGAATTGATGAAAGCGGAAAGACAGCCCTTGAGGAAGGATAGTGCATCGGCCCGGGAAACAGGATCTTGACTGCTGGCTCCAAAAGAAAGAAAGGAAGCAAGCTAAGTCAGTGGAGTCCGAAGGCCAGCTGTTAGCATGTGTGCCGGTTAGCTGCATTGAGAAGGGAAGATCTGTAGCAATGAAAGCAAAGGCAGAGGAACGAGGAGTCAGTGGAAAGGCAGGTGGCTCCCTAAACTAAAGGGCAAACATCATATGTTGATCCATCCCTCGATGTCTTCTCTTCTGTCTGTTGGTTCGGCTCCGACCGGGCCATGGACCAAGGAATAAAGTCAGGGTGATGGCAGCTAAGCTTGAAAGCCGATCGAGGAAGGGGAATACGAGACAATTGGAGCGAAATAAGGGGCATTAACCGCACCTGAGGTCTTATGACCCGAGGGGACAGAATTGCCTCGGAGCGAAGCGAGCTACCGGGACGTATTAGAAGCTGGGGCTGGGTTTAATGCCTCAACCGGATGGAGGTTTCAATGATGAAGCTGCTGATCCTGTGTGTGGTTGCCAAGCAAGCAAGCAAACAAAGGGCAGAAGGGAAGAGAGAATAAAAACTTTTCAGACGGAAGCCCGGTCGGAGCAGTAGCTCGTAAGCAAGCAAGTGGTTGAAGCATTCATTCTTGCATTTCCCCTCCATGGCCATTTGGTTGGTAAACTTCGAGCTTAGCTGCTAAACTTCTATATGTCTTTTTTGGTTGCTTGGCCGGAGCGGGCGGGAAAAGAGGATTCAAAACCATCACTTAGAAATTCCTCTCCTTAACAGTCGAGTGCCCTCCGGGCCATATATAAGCACAGGTGCCTTCCCAACAAGAATCAATGGCTCAAAATGAAGAACCTTTTAGCGAACACTGACCGGCACTGTCTTAAGACTGAGAATAGCAAGGGGTTTCTAAAAGGAATAGGGTGAAGCTGCCTCTGCTCGTGTACTTGGGACTTCTCTTCTGGCTAGGGTTTATTCCTATCTTTCTTTATGTTGGCCCTGGGTTCACTGGTTCGTTCCGAACCTGCATCATCCCAAATCCTACCAATCGTCAGCTCTGTCAAACAAAATTTTTCATGTTTGGAGGCTCCCCGTAGGGGTCCCCTTAAAATAGTAGGGCAAATCCTAGATTTGTAAGTCATGCCGGAAGGAAAGATGGTGCATTTCGGGCCTTCGCCCCTGGTTATCAGTCTTTATTTCCGGCAATTGAGTGAGTATCCCGACCGAAGAAGGGACTTCCCACAGAGCCAGGAGACCTGTTCGACCATGAGTTCAATTAGCTGCCTTTCGAACCTACCTTTCAGTCGAGTTGACTGGCCCAGATACTGGTAATTGATTTCTTCCCATCCCAGTCTCTAGCAGACTGCTTCCCACCCTCCTATTTGGCTTTAGCAGTTATTTGCCGGGTATGGAAATCAATCGCGTGCGTCAAAAATCATGTTTTGATTTAAGTGGTCTCACGGCTTGAAATCCAATTCCTCGGGTTGCCCAGATCGAGTCTACTTTTTAAGGTAGGTTTTGATTTCATATGGTTTATATGGTGAAATCGAGTGGCTAAGTTTGATCGAGATGGATTGATTTGCCTTGCCCTTCTGACCTTTCTCTCCCCTTTATCTGATCGACGACCGATTCAATCCATAGCGAAGATCCTTGCAACCTGCCCTTCATTCGAGAGATAAGAGCTCCCATCTCAACTGCTACGAGCTAGCCCATTTCCATCTATTGCTTCTGAACCAACTGGTGGATGATTTGAGTTTGGTTGGTCCTGCTTCTAATACGTATTAATAGAAATCCACTCCACCGTCTCGCCCACTACCCCCCGGGGCATGGGAACATCTGATTTCAATGAATCGCTATGAGTCATTTCACCAGCAATTCACTGGCAAAAGGGGAAGCAGCTACCCTCTCTTGAAGCACTGAAGCTCGTGAAGCAAAACAACCAAAGAAAGACATTTATAGATACCCGCAGCTTCGATACAATTGAGACCTATGAGGCTACGAAAGAGAAAGACATTCATTTAATCCACGGCTGCTACGGCTGCTGCTCCGACAACTGGTGAAGCTAGTGCAGCCCTTATAGCGTAGGGCAACTCGTGCTACCTATGCTGCTCTGACTAGAAGAATTCAGATAGTATAGCTGGTAGAGATGATAGAGCCGGTAGAGCTGGTAGAGATGGTAGAGTCAACACATTGATTGGATCTCAAGGGAAAGGCACTTTTCCTCTTTGATTGAAGAACCGCTTCGCTCTCCTCTTGAACTGACCTGCCGAAGTGAATAAGATTGATTCTCTCGATAAAGAAGGTAGGGGTAAGTTCCCTGCATGGGGAGATATAACATCAATCTGCCCTATCTATATATGGGGCCTGTCCTTCCGTGTAGGCGGGATAGAGAAGACGAGGAGCCCCTACGCGAAGGGGGGTGGGAGGATAGCCGGGATTGCGGGATGGGTGGGAACTATAGGGCCGAACAATTCGGTCAACTTGACCCGAGCAGCTATCTATGTCCGTCCAATGCGATGCAGTTAGTTGGTCCGCTACCATCCATGGAAACTGGAGTAGTTGGTCCCATAAGCAGGAGGTGAAGAAGCTAGCTATCTCTCAACCGCCATCTCTCAACCGCCATCTCTCAACCGCCATCTCTCAACCATAGTAGGCTTCTTCTTTTTTCGCATCAAATCGCCGGCCGCATTATTAGTCGTCAGTCGGCCACAGCTATTGAGGCTTGGGTGAAGCAACACTCGCCATCCACCGGTTCATCGAATCGAGTTCGGCATCTCGTCGGGCTACCGAATAGTAGGGGCCCCCCCACCCGAACCACCAGAGATCGCATCCGGATCGCCCCATGCATGAAGGACATGATCGCATGCATCCTCCAGACAAGCCCCGCCCAAGGCATTATTCATTCAAAAGCTAGGGGTTGGGAGGATCCCTATATCTTCCTGCCATATAAAACTCCCTTAGAATTTGAGGGGGCAACCGGGGGGCCACCCCACTTCTGCATCGGGACGGATCAAACCGCTATTGGATCCGCTAGGTACTTAATCAGATTCTAGTGCACCGGGTCGCTACCCGAGTTCTATTTAAGCATCTATCTCTCTCTGAACCCGGTCCATCAGAAGCTTCTGATCAAGGACATCTGGTAGCTGCTATTGGATTGGATTCCCGGTCGAGAGGAAACTGGAGCCCTACTCTTATCAGGGGAATCGGTTGGTCCACCCGTCTCATAAGCAGGAGGTGAAGAAGCTCTCACTATCTCTCAACCCAAGGAGTAAGTGTCCAATCTCGCTTCTGAACAATCTCGGGAACTTGAATCCAGGTTCTTCACGGAGAGCCCCTAAGGGGCCAGTTGCCCGATTCACCAATTCCCATAGAACACTTTTCACGCACTTATTAATCAGTACCATAGAATTGTAGGGCCTATTGCCATACCCTTTACAAGCCCTTTAGAATAGTAGGGGGCTCTAATAATTCATTAATAAACCTGCTATAATAAGAATCTAATAATAGGGGCCCATAGAATTGTAGGGAATCCCATAAATAGTAGGGGGCTAGAGTAACAATTCCCCGTGAGCCCTGCCTGCCCGTAGAGACTTGCGTTCCTGGACAACTGCATCCATCCATCCTTTTCATAATCCATCCATCAGCTGGACCATCCTTCCTCCCTAACAACTAGAATAAGGTTGACTGGGCCCCTCAAATTCTATGGGCCGTTGGGATTACTTCCGTGTTCAGTTCAGGTCACTGTTCACTCATCCCCGGTGGAGCAGCCACCCGGTTAAAAGGATGGCCGGATGGAGAGCAGGTCCCCGGCCTATAGTTTCTTTGGCCCGGTTTGAAAACAAAACAATAGTAGGGGCCAGATTCTATACGTGATAGCCTAACTAGACTCAACCGGAGCTCACACTTCCATTCTCTCAACAGCAGGAACTCATAATTCAACAACTAGAATAATAAGGGCAACCGGTCCTCCCTCCTTAGATCCGGCCTCCCTTTAACCCCCGGGCTGTAGAGGGGGTGAGGGATAGCTTGTCCTACACCCCCGGATGGCCATGTTACGTATATAGCCTTCCTTCCTTCCCTATCCAATGGACGTTCACTCTACCGGAGCTCCCGCCGTGAAATGAGGAGGACCAGATATCTATCTAGTTCGCTAGCTAGCAGAGAGTTCGAAAGCATGGGCCGGTTAGCAGAGCAGTGTTGGTTGATTCCCTCAATTCCGAGCAGAGAAAACTTTCGTATTAATTAGTAGGGGGGGGCACCAGAGGTGGAAACAAAAGCATCGGTTGCATGCATGCATGCAGACCTGGTTTTCCCCCTTTTAGTTTATCCGGAACCCCAGCATAAGTATCAGCATGAGAGGCAAAGGTAGGGGCAATAGCAACGGAAGAAGCGCTCGTTTACCGCCGCCTATAATAAACTACTCAATCAACAATTGCTTACCCGACTCGATCTTGCAACTTTAGGTTATGCATCTGGATCCGAAACGGGCTATGGAACAACTCAAATAGGTAAAAAAAAGCTGTGCTACCACTGCTGCTCCTGGATCTGCTCCTCCTTTTACCACGCTATGGCACACCCTAAAGGAGTAGCTGGTGGATTGTCAATGGTGAGTAACGAAGAATAGGCTGATCCTTCTCCGTCTACCCGCTCTGCATCTCTGAGAGCACTAATAGCCGCCTAAGGTGGTTGGTGGAGAGAAAATCTCCACTTAGAAGACCTCCCATTTCGTTCTCGCATCCTAACCACCCGTTTAAGAAGCAGTAGAGCAGATAGCCAAGGTGGGAACAGTACCAGTGCCCGAACCATGACCAGGTTATTAAGATCCAGTCCAAGCATAGGCAAAGGTAAAGGCGTAGGCACCTAAGACGGTCAGAAAAGCCCTAGTTTCAGGAGATTCATATGCAGATTGAGCAGATCCAATTCCATCACCATTATCAGAAGCAAAGGTGGGAACATAGCTTGTGACATCAGTTGTTTAGCCAACAGCAGAAGAGATGGAGGTAGCGGTCGCAGAGGAATCTACCCTTATTAATGAATTAATGGATCTATTCAATATGGTTATCAATCTGCTCCTTGAACCAGGCAAACTCCGCCCACTTTCTGGCTGGCTCTCAAAATAAAGGAGTGTCGCAGGCATAGACTTCTTATTACCTAAATACGCCGGCTATACTCGATCTCTTTCTAGAATTGGATATGCAACTGGAGGTTCTACTCCAGGATATGGACCCGAGCGAAGGGAAGCTGGGGGGCTGGTGGAAGAGGTCCTGCGGAAAGACCTACCTCCTTCCTTCAGCCCGCCTATAGGCGTGTATAGCCCACCACTGGCAGCAGCAAGAGGGTCTCCCTCCTATCTGGCGACCACTCACTCTATTCTGCTGATTTGGGATTTTGGGGAGCGGAGCTTAGGGGGGATAGGCCCAAAACATTCATCTCCGACTCCTTGGTTGGGGCTGTTCCGCTGGGAACCAGACCTGAGCCTGAGTTAGATTATTTATTCAATTTATATGCCTGGCCCTAGCAGGAATCACTATGTGGGGTTGCTGCCAGGCAGGGACACAGAAGAGCAAGGATCTCCTGGCAATGACAGGCAGGGGAAAGCCCCTATTTCGGTCGGTCCATCTGATCCCTCCCTCCCTATATTATTCTGTTAAACAAGGCACCAGTGCAGTGATGCAAATCCAAAAGTACTGGCCCTTTTTTTTATATCGTTCAAAGCGGCAACCCAAAGTTGACATGGCTGCTCAAAGTGCTAACAGCAGCTTAAGAGAAGGAAGGGGCAGGGCCGGTCAATCACTATCCCTTTTTATCGAATGCGAACTAATAAGGGGAGGCCTGGCGACAAGCAATACGACTGAACACCCAGCTCCCTAGAATACTAGAGAGGATATGAATCTGCCCTACTATTCGCCCCTACCATTCTATAGGCAACCTCTGCATGCATCAAAGTGCCTCTATTTAAAGAATAAATCTCCTGCCCCGATTCTCTGGAAAATGGGAGTTCCATCCAAGAGCAGCCCAGCTCAGGAGATAGCCTGCCAGCCACCTCGCTAGTAGTGAAATTAATCAAAGTAACATCATAGAAAGACAAAGGATAGGGGTGGACTTGAAATGGATAGATAGGGATAGTTAGGTAACACGTCTTTTTACGTTATTGATCTAAACCGCTCTATCCAAGGACATTGAATCACCTTCCACCCTTCCTTAACCCCCGGTGTGGGATGGAGAGGCTGGTGTTCCATCCATCTATTATATACGTGATACGAAAGATGAGCTGGGAGAGCCCCACCCAATCGTAGATTCTTCAGAGACTTCACCCGGTTCCGCCGGAGTTGAGTAGCGGCTATGTCGCTAACTCGCTCTGTCGGCTCCACCCTTTCTCATAGGCAGACACCCGTCACTCATCCCTAAGATCATAACCCAATGTCTCTCTGTTTGGTGGTTGTTCCTAGTTTTGGATTAATGTTACGTATCTAATCTTGACTGCCCAATGTTAGGTCGAGGTCAATTCCGATTGATTGTGATTCCGATTCGACATCCAAGGCTATCGAAAATGTAGAGCATTGACACCCGGCTTCTTTGGAGTCCAATGCCTGTTGACTCTTACTCTCGGGCTAGCGGTGGAGTCGCTACGTTGAACATTCTTCCCAACTGGGCGGCAGATTCATGTTACGTATCGACTCTTGACTGCCCAATGATTCAACACCTCTTCGATTCATTCAGGAATGTACATTTGCAGTAGCCGGGGTGGGCCCCCCCCATTCTAGTTGTTGAATAGTAGGGCGTTCCAAATCATGGGTGGGATTCCGGATCAGATGAGATTGGATCGAGCCCTCTCGAGAATCCTCGTGGTTGGGAGATGCTGGACCAGATCCTACGGAGAAAACACTCCTTCCTCGGAGCTAGCTCCCAACTGGTCAATCACCTCCTCCAACTAGATCCTCCCACCCCCGTGGGTGATAGAGTTGGTGGAGATGGGATACTTGACTCCCAATTGTTGGCATTCCCTTTCAGTCAAATCGTTGATACTCCCATATCCCTTTCGGGTGCACCGGGATAGCGGGAGGGCCATGGCCTCATCAGTTGCCCTTCTAGATTGCGAAGGGAGGAGATCGTGAGCAGTCGAGTGCCCCACCCAGAATTGGGATAGGCCTAGCCCCCTCCTGCCGCAGTCGAGTCAAATGTTGGCACCTACCCACATATGTTCTCAACCATGCCAGGGGGTTCCCCGAGTGATTCATTGGGCCATGCTCGGGCGGACCAAACACAGATAGATCTAGTGAGGGCACGGTCCAAGGCCCTACTATCTGAGTTGAAGTTGCGTCGAGAAACAACAGCACCGGGGGCACACGAACCACCTCCCACCCGCCCCGTAGGGCACACACCGTTGTAGGTTATTCGCTTCTCAAAAATAGATGCCGGTTATCCCGTACCGGGGCCCCAGCCTTCTGAGATTCGGATCAGTTGGTCGAGTGGGGAGTGCCGGGAGATGGGAGATACGGGCATGCCCTATTGTTTCTTTAGGCTTCTCTTCTTGACCTCGGTGCTATGGGTGGTAAACTACCAGGGGACGGGAGGTATAAGCTGCTGGGGATGGTCGAACTCCCGAATTGATCGAGTTGGTGCCGACTGGCAGGAGTCTAGAACCTCATCGTACTCCTCAGATAGTAAATCGGGTGAGTAGGGAGCGGATCTCATAGAGTTGGAAACAACCAAGCATTCTCTTATGGCAAACGGATGAGTGGATATGCGGATCGGCCACTTTCAATTCATCGGCGGGGCCACTCGATTGTGATCCCGTTTGAGTACTACAGACAATAAGGAAGAGGCGACGGTCTGGGAAGGTCCGAGTATCACCGCCTGGGTTCGCCCTGCCCTCCAATTCGAGTTGTAGGGGATGAGAATAGCTGTTAGGTAGGAGGTGTATTACCACCGGGATAACGGCGCAGTGGCAATTGCAACAGCAGTAGCACCGCAACGGGAACAGCTTGAGCAACTGGGGTCACGAACAGGGGTGCACCCCACACAACAGTTGCAGAGTCCCAGTGGAACAGGTTCACTAGATAGGCGATAAACGGTTCCGATGCATAGGATGCAGTTGGCCAAAATTCCGGATCCTCCCCGAGCCGCCTAGAAGATTGTGCTGTGAACTCCCCCCACCCACCACGCATGATCTCGATCCGAATAGGAACTGGTCCAATCAATCTGATGAATGATGGTGTTCTGCTGATCCTGAGTGCCTCATCGTTGATCCGGGGTGTCCCCAACCACTAATAGCCGCCCAGCGGATTATGAATGCCAGTTTGTGGGGTCAATAAAGCACACTGAAGTGATACGGACAGTTGGGAAGAATGTTCAACGTAATCAAGAGAGTGGTAGAGGGCCAAATCGATTCTATATGTAACATGACCCCCCATCCCCAATTGGCTGGTAACATTGATTCAATGGACATTGACATAATAGTAATATTCTAATTGCCTTTTTGAAGCAGTGAGATTCCGTACCCATATTTCCATCTACATATTGGATAGTATGCCGTCAATGGAAGAGGGGGATAGTTTGGATAGGGCCCGGTTTAATAATACTACCCATACCCATTCGTTCCAGGGTTTCCATAAAAGTTGTTTCGTGCCGCCCCTACTTATAACTACTATAGAGGGCCACAAATCAACATCAATCCAGGAACTATCTATCTATAATTGGGGTGCACCAATTCTAGTTATAGTTCTCTTCTACTATAGATAGTAGGGGTGCACCTACAATAATATAATAGCCCTTAGAATAGTAGGGCTAGCAACTCTAATTAGAGGAGGGCCCCGGCTGGGGGTTGATTAATTGACTGATTAATTGTCTCGCCCGCAATTCTATGCTAAAGGGCGAGACTAGCGTCAAAGTAGCGGGCTGCAGTCAAGCCCTACAATGGCTCGGCTGGGGCCAGATTATATACGTCACATGGGTGGGCCCCTCTCTTTATTAGTTTAGGTCGGGGATAGAGATCGTGATAAAATTATTAGGGCAATGATGAACTATAGATAGTTTCCCACCCACCCGCCTATAGAATGGTAGGGGCTCCTCCTTATGTTAGCTTATTCTAGCAGGTTTATGAATTGACTTATTAATTAACCCTTTAGAATAGTAGGGGGCCATAGAATAGTAGGGGCCACCCACCCCTACAATTCTATGGTAGTCTTAATTGATAGTTGGCATGTTACGTATAGAATCTTCAACGGTCCCCCTACTATAGCACTAGGTCGAGTATCCATAGTTAGTATAGAACCAACTAGAGTGCCGAAGAACTATAATGCCCCCCACCCTGCATGCCCCTACTATCTATAGGCTAGAGAGAGCCGTTGATTCTTTCCTGCATGAACTCCGTTGATGAGATCGATTCTCGCCCATAGAATAGTAGGGGTTGACAACCGGCTGTAGGATAGTAACTAGAATAAGGAGGGCAACCGGGTGGGAGGGCTGGGGCGGCTTATATTATTCCATAGAATTTTGAGGGAAGCTCAACTGATTCAGATGCTGGGCTCAACTGGTTGAGGGAGTTCAAGCCTATCAAAATTGTGGGCAAATTAGGAAGGTCTTCACTTCTCGCCTGGAGTTCGTTCTGACAACTCTAGTTGCTGCTCCCTATGCACCGGAAGTAAGGTTCTATTATCTATCCTTCACCCCTGCACGGTTGGCCCGGTTATATTAGTAAATGGGTTTGGGTTCCTAGGATGGCATAGTTAGTGCGAGAAAGGAAGGTGGGGGGGGGAAGGGAACAACAACTAGAATGGAAGGTAGGAAATTAGTTGAATCCCGGCTAGGCCTAAATTATCTGGATGTTTGGCCCATGCTTTCTGCAAGACTGGTCCGGGGAGATCTCCTCGTGCCATCCTTGGCCATCCCCTCACCCACGGTAGGATAGGACGTTAGGGCTCGTGCCATCCTGCATGCACCCCCGGTCAAAAGTGAGGGCCCCAGGTAGTTGAGTTGATTGTCGAGTTAGGACAGGTGTTAACTTCTCTGAGTTGACAACCAGAAGGAAGGACCCCACACTACCCGAAGAAGAAATCTGCCTCAAAAAACTACAGGCACTCCAGAAGACTAGCTTTTAGGAATTCTCATCGACCGCCATGAAGACCATTGGAATTCTCATCGACCGCCAGCCCACAGAGTTAGGATTCCAGGAGAATGATTTAGCTGCGGGAAGGAAGGAAGTAGCTTTATAGATAGCAGGAAGGAAGGTGCCCGGTTGGAACTAACTATAGTTAGAACAAATTGACCGGGGCCCCTTCAGTTCGATGGTTAGGGAGATGGTCCTTGCCCTCAGGTCCAGCTCAAAGGAATTCCCCTGCCTGTAGTTGTTCGTTCAACCGCCCCAGGCAATATTATCAACTATAGGATACATGGGGTTGGGTGGGCTCAGTTCAACCAGTTATCTTGTCGGGTATGGAGTTTATGCTATGAAGAGAGTAGTTGAGGTTGGGGCCATAGCTAACTCGGTAGTCCTTCATTGCCACCGTGCATGGGTGCCTACTATTTAAAGGGGCTCATCCAGCCGTCCATCGAGCCCCGGGGACTGGAAAGCTATCCATAAGTTTATGTGATTATCCATCACTCTCACAACTATAGAACAAAGGCTCTACCTTCCCACCCTGCTGCGAGGGAATAGTTACCCCCGATCGAGGAGTAATGCGTCGAATTCGGGAGCAGGCTTAGCCGGGAGGAGGAACCATCCTCCAACGGCATCTAGCTCCTCCTGTCCAACCCCATAGACTCGGTCGGGGGCCTTAGAAAACTACATTAGCAACCGGGGGCCTCCTGTCCAACAACTAGAATAAGGAGGGGGAGGGGTGAGGGTATAGGAAGAACTGGATGGAAGGAAGGGGTGATGCTAAATCCCGAGTTGACAACCGCCCTACTACTCTATTATTCAAGCTGGATGCCACCACCCTGGTTCCGACAAGGAGCTATAGTTGGATGGCCGATGGACTTTCTTTGATTCCCTACCCGGCCAGAAGCAGCAGTTCAGGATGGACCCGTGGCCGGGGCAATCAGCAGGTGCCCGGATAGAAGTGAACAAATTGAACTGGATGGATGGAAGGAAGATTGCCTAACCGCTCTCCTCTCTCCGGTAGGATTGGGTTAGGGATAAGGTTTAGGATAGAGTATTACGTATAAAGTGCCGGTGGGTCTTAAGGCTCATATGTAGTATAATGTTCAACGGCCCCTCGCTTTGAAGCCTGCCGGCTATCGCCCCCAAGAAATAGAGTTTTGTTGTGGGCGGGAGGCCCGTAGGGGGTTGGGTGGGGATGGCTAGTTTCCCTGCAGGGTGGGGATGGCTAGTTTCCCTTTCCTAGTAGGCTGCCGGCCCTCCCACCCCCCTATTATTTGAAGGGGCCGTTGCCCTCGCTTTTCATAGTAGGGGCTTTAAACTCTCCATCCCATCCGGTTCAGGAGCATGCTTTCATTTTCTCTTGGAAGTCAAAAACTATATGTGGGAAGGCTATAACGGTGACTAGATTCGAGGGACCCTAACTTCAGGGGTGCGCCCCTACCGGTCAATTTTTGATTCTTTCCAACCGCTAGATCTTTCTTTCCATCGGACGGACCTAACTTTCTTTCTTTGCATCCATCCTTTGTTTGTTATCTTGTCCACCTCCGGGTACTTCCTTCTTTCTCGTTCGTTAACTCGTTACTACCTTCCGGCAACAGCTAATACACCCACCCTCGGGCGGAAGGGAAGCTTGTCCTCCCATCCTATCGGGTGGTCTCGGCCCAACCTATACCCACCCAACCCGGGAAGGATAACTGAACTTCCGGACCTAACATCGTTAATGAAGGGGACCTAACCTCGAATAGATGGGGGGACCGGGTTAACCCTCCTCCCTTAACTACACACTGACCTGAACTGCCCTTAGAATAGTAGGGGCCCAGGGAGGGAGTTCGGATATTACGTAGATGAGCGATCACAGCTAAAACAAAGAGGGAGAGCTAAATAGTTGAGGGATAGTTCTCCCGAGGGAAACAAAGGACTCGATGGGAGTTGATGACTGGATATAGCTAGCAACTCAAAAATAGAGGGCCTTCCGTTTTTTCAGAAAGAAACCAGAAACCGGCAGGAAAGATGCGAACAATCAGCTATGGCCCCAACCCCCAAGAAGGATACTACAGCGAGACCAGAGATAGTTAAAGAAAGTCCATCGGGCGGGGGTAAGCGAGAAAGGAGGTAGGGATAGAGGCTGATTGAACCTTACAACAAGAAAGTGAGGCTATTTGAATTGAGGGAGCGAGGGCACCGGCCAATCAACACTGAACAATCCTACTTCCTTCTTTAGGGCCTCCATCCTTCACTACTACCCTTCACTGTAGGAAGGAACATGGGATTCTCCATCTGTCCATCCTTCACTACCACAATTAATCTCAAAAAAGGGCTCGCCGGATAGCCTGGGGGTTCAGGCTGGAGGGAAAGTAATGATCTCCCTCCCACACCCCGGAAAGTAATGCTGGTATCCACCCACACCCTCGCTCGGTGGACCAGAGGACAGACGCGAGCAGCAGCGGAGACTCCGTGAGTGGGGAGAGTGATATAACGAACTAGAGAAAGTTAGGATTGAACTTCACAATCCAACCGGGCGCCTGTCCTCACCCCCGGTGAAGCTCTACTCAACCGGGGGTGAACTATCTATCCGAGTTAGTCCCGAGAAGACTTTCTTGAACTCGGACCAGCAGCTATTATTTATTCCTCCTCGTGAAGGCCCTCCCTAACTTCCTATCTATAGTTACCCCAACTTCCAACCGGGGGTTCAGGCACTAACTCCCACTGTCCATCCTGCCCATTAGAATAGTAGGGCCATCCAAACATTTATCGCTTGCCTTCCCTCTTTATCGCAGCTATTATTTATTATCCTCCCCACTATCCTATTGCGCCTACCTCCCTTCACCCCCGGTGGCTAGCCTAACAAATATATCCGTACTAGAGTTCCCTCCCACCGGCGGGGCTCCTAATCTATGGGCCTCCCATCCGGTCTCTTCAACGATGGCCCAACTAGAGTTCCCTCCCACCCTGCTGGGAAGGAGAACTTCTCTTTTGTTTGGCTGGACCAGAGGCATGCTCGAACCCCCCCCCCACCCAGAGATAGTTGAACTCTATTGCCTCCCACCCGGATATAGTATAACTCCCTCCCTGGGCCCTACTATCTATAGGCAACGGCATCTACCGTTTCTACCTGGGGGTGGAAGGAAGGGCGGCTCAACTAATCTACCGGGGGTGGACTAACTACCTTTCTCGGCGGAACTAGATAAAATTCTATGGGCCTCCCATCTGACTACCGGGGGTGGGAAGGAAGGTAGGAATTGAGCTTTGCTGGTGCAATTCATTCGGGCGAGAACGAGAACTGGGGTTCTAACTAGAATCGCGAGAAGGCTGCTATGGCAAGAGATTTCTTTTCTGAGAAATGAGATGGCAAGTTTATTTCTCCTACCTTCCGGAGCTAGATTAGTTGCCTATAGATAGTAGGGCCCACTGTTTCTATTTCCAATCCCGAGCGTAACTTTGATGGAGCCCTTTCCTCTACAATGAATCGTGTAACAATGAAGGGCCACCGCTGCTACCTTCTCTGCTACCGAGGGTGCATGAAGGCTTGAACGAACAACTAATTTGGATCGACCGGTTGCCTATAGAATGGTAGGGCTTCCCGATGGAGAATACTTTCTTGAACTCGAACATTCTCGAGCTACCCCCGCCCCCCCTTTTTATTAATTCCGGCAATAGGAAACGATGTTGGAATTGGAGCAGGAATGGATAGAGATCGAGAAACAACCTTGTATTCATTATCTAGTTTAGTTTGCTCTCCTCGCTGGTGTTGCTCAGCTAGTTCGCTCCGGTTGAACTAGTTCTTCTTTCCGGCTCCTCCTGACTCCCTCGTTAATTCTCTGAAAGCATGCTCCTTCACCCGGACTGGGCTACCTCTCCCCACCGCCATCCTTCACCGGCAACTATCATTGGACAATCAACTCTAGTTCCTCCCACCGGCCCCAGGGAATCAACTGCCTCCCGGAACTACCTTCCCTCCCATAGCTTCTGAACCCTCCCATCGAGAACTTATTCACCCGGGAGTTCAGCTACTTAGTATTCTCGGAGTTCGACGAAAGTATCCAGCCTAGAGCCGGGTAACCTGCCTGAGCTGGACCATCGCCTCCTTGTTTATTCTAACCCGGGAGAGCTGAGCTCCATCATAGTGATGCAGGATGGCGATGGAGCTAAACTGAAAGAGTGAGAACTCCAGGCGAGAAACGGTGAAGGATCAAGAAACGAGTTATGCTTGCCTCCCACCAGCTAAAAAGAAAGAGAATCTAGTCAACTAACTTAATACCGGTCCAGCGACTAGCTATATTAGTTGGACTCACCCCCGATTAGAAATTAGTCTTCCTTCCGGACCTTCCTTCCTTACAGCCTCCAGTAGCACTCGACTCTGTAGCACTCGACTCTGTAGCACTCGACTCTCTAACTTCCTCAACCAACGACTGACTAGCTATTATTTCTATTTTGTTTGGACGGGATTTCTCGCTTTCCATCCTGAACCGGGGCCCCGGGTAGCTTCTTTCCCTGCCTCCCTCCCTCGGATGCCGTTGAACTCCCACTGCCAACATCTCTTCCGACCGGCATCGTTACTTCCTTCCTTCCGGCAGCTAATACACTATTTCGTTTGGTACCATTCCCATCCGGAGCCACCGGAGGTGTAAAGGAGGGTGGCACCCCCGGGTGGCCCGGAGCTAGATGCCGTTGGAAGCTAAGCAACTCCCGGCCCTACGAAGGTTGGGGTGGGTGGGAGGAGACGGGGCTGAACTGTACAACTATAGTTAGATAAGGAAAGGGATTCGACAATAACCTCACTTCCTTCCTTACAGCCTCCACCTTCCTTCCTTCCTGAGTTAGTCCCTTCCTTCATTAATGCAGGAACCGAGACGAACTGCCGCCCTATCTAGAAAGCTAAACGAACTGGAGCCGGTGGGATGGAGAACTTTTGTTCGTGTTAGCTTCCTTCCCTCCGGACCTTCCTTCCATCCATTTAGCCGGCCCGCCATCTAATCACTTCTCTACGGCCGGGCGAGAACAATAATAGTTCCTCCGGGAATATAGTTCAAACTAGAATATTGTATTTCCACATGTTCATCCCTCCATCGGCTTCTCCATCCTCACGGAGCTAGATGCCGTTGCCCACTCAACAACTAAAGGAGGGGAACTCGAGAAAGCCCTACGGGGAGTCAACCGGCCCCTACTCTTTTAAGGGCCTTATTACCGTGTAGGAAGGGTAGGCACCAACGGTTGCCCTTTGAGTGGTTGACTTCCGATTAGACCCTCCGGATGGATGGGCGGTGAAGGATGGATATAAAAGCAAGTTAGTTTATCCTTGCCCTGGACAGCCAATAAATCAAAAAGGATGGAATGACCCGCAGGAAAGTAGGTCCTTTTAGCAGGAAAGTAGGTAGGCTCCAATGAAAGCTCAGGTAGGCGGGACTCCCATCCTTTGTTAATTATCCTCTTTCTCGGGCGATAAAGTTAGCATGAGTTGGTGCTCCCTTCCGATAAAGCGCTGCTCCCTTAATAGATTATCCGCTGTTGGTGTGCCATAGAATAGTAGGGGCCCATCCATGTTACGTATGAAATTGATAACCTCCCACCCTACCCAAACTCGAGATGCAATAAATAGAGTGAGCCATTCTGGTTCCATCCCTTGTCGCACTAGCAGTCGAGTCCCGCGAACTGACGATTCCCGGAACTAGAATTCCTTATTATAGCAGGTTGATTAATGAAGTGGGAGGGAATTCTAGTTAGACCACCCACCCGGAACTATTGCTTCCTTATTATAGCAGGTTGATTAATGAAGTGGGAGGGCCCCTACAATTCTATGGTAGTTGTTCAATTCCCGGAACTATTGCTTCCCACCCACCCCTACAATAATCTACCTCCCAGGGGGGGCCAGGTAGTTGACGAACTAAGATTCAACGGCTAATCCTCTAGAGTCCCTCCCACTTTATTAATGTACGCCTGCTAGAATGACGGCATGTTACGTATAGAATCTGGCCCGCCAAGAACTCCACTCGCTACCCTGGCCCCCCCTGCATGGAGGTAGATTATTGTAGGGGCTAGAATTGGGTGGGATGATAGGTAGGGATTAGCCGAAGCAGGGTGGGGCCCCCACTGTTCCTAAATTCCCACCCGGGAATTCTAGAGGGGTGGAAAGTAATATCATTCATTTTCCCATCCGTCATTTCATTGCTTCCCATCCTATCTTCGCCAGATTATATACGTAACATGCCCCCTTGAGAATAGTAGGGCAATGTTTATTCCACCCACCCCTCATGTTACGTATAGAATCTCGGGATGCGCTTTCAATCGCAATTATGTTCGGATAATTATTGACGGAACAGTTTATAGCTCCCTACTATTTGAAGGGAATCAGCTTGCTAGCCCCCCAGATTAATGCACGCTTGCCAAAAGAGTAACCAATTCTAGTTGCGGCAAGCAATTAATCAGCTTGCGGGGGCATAGGCCCACCCGCATAGTTGTTGTTATCACCCTGCTGCCACCCATAGAATAGTAGGGGCCTGCATCCCTATAGTTGAGGTATATTAGTTGAAGGGATTAGCCAGAGAGCATCTATAGTATTGAATCGCTCTCCCAATGCGGAGTGGTATATGATGTTGATTACTTGATGTTGATCCGGTTGCTCACTCGATGTCGATCGAGAAAGGAGCGAGCCCCGCCCTGGGGACCATAATTCCCCTCCACCAACTATATCCTTCCCATAAAATAGTAGGGGCCTATAGAATGGTAGGGGCCGAACTGCCATGAACTAAGATTCCCTCCCGCCCGTAGGGGCCATTCCGGTTTATGAACACCCGCACCTTCCCTTAGAATAGTAGGGGCCACCCAACCCTTCTTCCGTTCCCAGAACTAGAATTGCCTTAGAATAGTAGGGGCCTACCCGGCGTAGGGCACTGATTAATGTTATTCTAGCAACTCGGAGGCGCTCGATTCTAGAACTATTTTAGCAGCCCCTTACTCTAGCAGGTTAATGCCCCCATAGAATTGTAGGGCTGGGGCGTCATTAATGAACTGATTAATTAACAGGCTAATGCCACCCATAGAATTGTAGGGCAGGTTATTAATGCGCCTGCTAGCCCTTTAGAATGGTAGGGGGCTCGCATGAACTGATTAATTAGAGGTAGATTAGTTGGATAACGGGTGGGAAACTATAGTTAGTTCCTATGGTTCATGTGGAAGATAAAGCGGGGGGCCCGTTAGAGGCCAAAGCAACTCCCAGTTATATAGGTAGGGGGCATCTCGGAGCAGGAATAGCTACTTACTTAATAGGAGAGAATGACTAACCTATGACCCTTGAGGACCAGAAGCCCTCCACCAGATTCTAGCGGTGGGCGCCCCATTGTAGAGTAGGGCACTAGCTCTAGCCGAACGGGAGTTGGGAACGGCACATGAAGGGCTACTCGGACACATCTCGACGGGAACTATTAACAACTAAGGGTAGGGTAGGGCAGGACCGCAGCAAAACGAGGAAGTTGATCCATCGCCCCACCCAATATTAGTCACTCAATCTGCCACTATTCTCGAGAAGGGAATGAAAGCTCGGGGACGTGCCTGCCTCTCATGGTTGGTGCCCCACCTTCTATAGATCGATAACCGCTGTTTTGCCTAGTTTTGTCCCATAGAATTGTAGGGCGAGATAACCCGACTATAATGAATTCTGTTTTGTCAATTCGAGATACCCTCGATTCTAGAACAACAACTATTTTCGCTAGCAGCCCCCTACAATGAAAAAGGGGGCTTATTAATGAACTGATGCCCCCCTACTCTTCTAAAGGCAGGCTTATAAATGCAACTATAATTGGAGGGGGGCCCCCTACTATTCTATGGGGCTTATTAATTAACAGTTCTTCTAGCAACGGCTCGAGTGGAGGGGGGCCCCCGACCGTTATTCTAGCAGGCTAATTAATGAACTATGGGGGCGCCATTAATGAACTGATTAATGAACGTGTGTGGGCCCCCTGCCATTAATGACGCCTGCTAGCCCTCCTCCCGGGCGGGGGATAGTTGGAGGTAGATCCCCTACTATTCTAAAGGGGTGGGGGCAAGGTTCGGCCTAGATAAAATATAGATGGGGGTTTGGGGTTTGGCTGGATCTGGGGGTGTTGGGCATGTTACGTAGTAATCTGATGAGGCATCGTCGTACACTTTTAAGCCTCTCTCTTTTCTCAAGGATACCCTCGCCCCCTTTTGTCCTCCCACCCACCCCGTAGGGCTCCTGGGAGAGAGAGATCGATCACTCCGAACCCGAATGGCTAGGGTTGGGTGGGGATTCTAGTTCCCGTTTGGAAGGGTCAGATAAGGCAGGGTGGGAGGAGGGAGATATAAAGAGATCCGATAAAGAAGGAGAGATCCCGGCGGGAGACGTTTCTTCTCTCTCCTGCCAGGGTCGGGTTTCCGAGAACAGATATTGTTGCCCTTCCGTTTTTCGGGTGGGAGAGCAAAGGCAGATCAATATTGAGAGTTAGAAGGAGCCGGAGCATCCCTTCCCGTCCCATTTCTTGGAAATCCAAGGCCTCTAGATTGAAAACCATAAACAGTTGACCGAGCCCTACGCCTTGACCCCCATAGTAAAGCGATAAAAGGGGTGATGCCCCTGCTTTCTCCGTAGTCTATGCCTTTGATTCTTAGTCAACTCAATCTAGAACTGCCGTAGAATTGTAGGG
The DNA here is from genome assembly GCF_030272615.1 of Cryptomeria japonica. Lineage (NCBI taxonomy): Eukaryota > Viridiplantae > Streptophyta > Pinopsida > Cupressales > Cupressaceae > Cryptomeria > Cryptomeria japonica. Next base: position 8,369 of record NW_026729571.1, on the reverse strand, counting down.
GGCCGCTGGTGGCTCTTCTTCTGACTATGGCACTGAATCTGCAAAAACTTGGCTGGAATTGGTTCTTAAACTAGAGGATCTAAAACTGGTAGATCTGCATCGGGATATGGAACTACAGTAACAAGCAGAGAAATACGCACTTGCTCTCATAATACGATGTATTCTTCGGTGCTTCGATGGGAGTATCTGAATTCTGCACCGTTCACCTCCTACGGCCCCACTTCAATTACTACACTAAGACAAGCACCCCAACCCTTCGTGTTAGACCAACTCCCGTCCACCGCCTTGCTCTTTGGTCCCGATTGGATTGAATCAATGCATTCCTGCGGGAAACGGAGACTCCAAACCCACCGAACTGAGCCGAACACCGCCCTATTCTTATTCATTCCAGAGAGACTACTACTGGAGATACACCTGACCATACCGACCAAGGGTAAATCAGGGACTTGCATATATTGTCCATGTAGTTTTGGAACGGAAGGGTTAGATGCGACGGGCCCATGTATGGATTGGATGGGGATTGGCTAAGGATGGATTGGAGGCGTAGTCATCGCATAAATCGGAGGCATAGTCATGGGCCGCAGATCAGAGGTTTTGGAATTGGCCATGTGGACTCAAACGGAAACTGGTGGTGGCTCAACTGCTAGCTTTTAAACGGGCTATAGCACTGGCCTGCATTTAGCTCTGCCCCCCCCGAAAGGTTCTCCATTGAAAACTGCTGGTGGTGGTTATGGATCCAGATCTGTAACTCGATATTAAACCCCTAGAAGAATAAAGCTGGAACTGGCAAGGATGAGTAACAGAGGCATTGCCTTTAGGTGCCAGTCAATCAGCGTGTATCAGAGGGAGCACGAGGAGGAAAGACAGGGGGAAAAGGGGAACCAGAGGTGGGCGCTAGAGGGACAGGACCAAACATAGGAAAGCAGGAGCCCCTACTTATATAAGGGGACTAGAGCATGGGGAAGCAAGAGCACAATCAACTAGAGCATAGGTAGTTGACCTCACATATTCGAATCCGGATCCTTCAGGTCCGCAGCCCTCTTCGAGATTTATACCCAGTACCGCCAGTAGCATGGTAGAGAGGCAAGGGTAGCACCCGCAGAAGCAGTAGATAAGGTTGCAGGTGGCAGAGTGAATGGCAAAGATGGCAGAGGCAGTTGACTCAGCCAGTTGCCCCATCCATTTGAGTTCACCCAGCTGTATCCCCGAGATCCACCAGTAGCAAGGGCATAGGCACCGGGGACAAGCGGTAGAGACAGTAACACAGTGAGCACTATACCCTGTCCTTGTTCCCCCAACGTAGCCACGTGTTCTCCTCTGTTGGGTTCCGTTGTCCGCTCCAACTTGAGACGAATAGGGGGTGTTCCGCTGACTGGTGTTTGTTCCCAATATTCTGAAGTAGCGTTGTTCCGTTCACTCGATCCTCCAACAGCAGAAAGAGATCGAAAACCCCCTTATTATTTGAATGGGGTATAAGGGGGTAAAGATCCGGCTTCAGTCAATCCACCAGCAAAGTTCTCGGCTGGTATGGGCCCCGTGGCACCCTTTATATAAATAGGGGAGCCAGATTATTCTATTCCAGATCGTGGTCCATATTATGATGCTGGTAGAGATTATGATGCTGGTAGAGATTATGATGCTCGTCAGCGCCTTCGTAATCCATTTCCAGATCCAGAAGGAGCCATAGCAAAGGTTGCAAGGGTATAGGACACGGGAGCAGGGGCAGTAGGATATACACCAAAAGTAGAGGTAGAAACAGCAGAGGTATAAGCATTTCAGCCGCAGATCCAAAAGCTGATTCTCGTGATCGGGGTGAGGAAGCAGAGCCAAGGGTAGCTGGAGCAGAGACAGGACCAGCATACCTGTTCCGACTTCTGAAACATCCTCAGTGTTCCAACTTTACGCACATGCACCACTCGATACGAGATGAAGGAGCTATAGACGCCCTCTACTCACGCTGGCTTCGGCCTTAAATTGGTTAGTCTCGGAAGGAATAAGTAAGTAACTTAGGTACGTTAAGTGACCCGACCGACATAGGAGGTCGAGGTACGTTAAGCGAGAGGCTATATTCTTTTCCTAAGATACGTATATAAGGTGAACTAAGGAGGAAACACCACACACCCACCTACTTCTATAAGTGTTGATCAATACTTATAACTAACTCAGTAGTAGGGGCTTGGCACTTTTCCGGAGACAAGCCCTTATCTTGCTTGTTTGTGCTGTAACTCGATAACTCATTTATTAACTATTTCATTCCTCTTCGGTTAATCAAGGCCCCTGATGCCTGATCAGCCTTCTCTTGCGAGCCCTCTTTACCCAGCAGCCCACTATCCGATTCCCGTTCGGACTAACCAACTTAAGGAACGCAGAAAGCGTCCACCCACCTATTTAGATTAGATTGATTGGGCCCACATTTAGTTAGTTCTTTTCCCTCCCTTCTATCCCGATGCGCCCAGCGGGACCTCGAGTTAACTATGGGGCGGCTGTATTCACCGACCGATGATGCTTAGGTAGGTGTACTTTGGCCTTTCCCGAATCGGCTTCCTCAAAGTTATTACCACCGTCTATTGTCTCGGGCGAGATGCGCTCCCAAACTGTATCTTACCGACCGATAGCCTAGCCACCCACCCTTATTTAGTTGTTCGGTTCGTTAACTTCGTTCGGTCACGTAGTTCACTTAGAAGGCAAGGGTTCCGAAGTCAGACTGACGGTACTCCGTCAGGGTTACTACTTTATTTCCTTCAATAAGTACAGGAACGATAAAGGCGTGGTGGCCCACCTATGGCCAAGCCCACCAATAATGGGGGGTAGGGAGTCCAGCAATCATAGATAGGTACTACTCCTACCCATCGAAATACATTCCAGTAGGTCTCGTAGTTATCGAATAGGTATCATCATTTTCCAGCCATTCCGAGTTAGTGAGCCGTATCCGGTTAGGGCACTTGATTGAGTATGACTGCCGGGAGAGAAAGGAACGTAAGGCGTAACCTATTTCTACATAAAGTGGAAAAGGAGCGCTTGAAAGTTGATCGAAAAGGAAGCAGATGAAGTAGAGCCGGTTCGGAGCGTTTTAGATTACCCCTTCGATAATGTTCGTTTAGCGGCGGTGTGCCACGAGCCCCGGTCCAACATAGGGGGACAGCCATCCCGATCAACTTTAGAATATCTTCTGCCCTTCTCACTTCTCTCCACCATTGTGATAAATCTACCTCACAAACAAGAAGCAAGATGGACCCTTCCCCTCTTCAGACGAAGTGTTTCACGTGCTGGCTGGGCCCATCCGGTTGGATTTTGATAGAGACCCCTATTTTGTTTCTGTGTTTTTCCAAAATGCGTAAGGGTAGGAAGCAGTACCCACACCATCCAGAAGTGTAGCTCATTCCATCGACCCGGTGAATAAGCGTACTTCCTCTCTTCCCTACACATGAAATTCATTTCGGCAGACAGCGAGCGAGGCATAGGCCGTAGGAAGGTGACAGGTAACGGCAGGCAACAGCATGCTTTCTTTATAGATAGCCCCCAATTTAGCACCCCTCAAGTGCAGAGGTGAGAATAGGAGAAGAGTGAACCCGGCCCACTCTTCAAGCTGAAATAATCGGGGACTAGCACTGGTTCTGAAATTGGCTGTGGGACTGACTCTTGCTCTGGCTTTAGACCTAGATCTTAAACCGGTCCGACGGAGGAATATGGCGCAATGGCGAGTAAACCGTGCTAGCGCTACGAAGCTTTAGCTGCACCCGCGTAGAAGATATCGATCTTTTTTCGAGGGCCCCGGCCGGTAGTCGGCCCGGTTTCAATTCTCGCCGTTGTTGAATCGATCTCTATTCTGGAGAATCGATCTCGAACCTTCATCTCCCACCAATATTAGCCGGGCAAACCCCCGGCGGAACTATATCTCCCACCCGTCCCCAAGCCTATGCCCCCCATGCAGGGTGGGTGGGTATAGGGCTAGACAATAATAGAATAATAGGGCTCGATTCTATACGTAACATGCCCACGGTTCATCGGGAGGGAACAATAGGGCTATACCTCCCACCCAACTATCTCCTCCCGGCCTGGCGAATAGTAGGGGAGATACCGACTACCGGCTAGAATGGTAGGGGCCCGGGCATGCAGGGTGGGTGGAAAGTGACGCGGGGGACTTATCCAACGGCATCTACCGGGCAAGATAGAGAACCCTCCCGCAATAACAATCCCTCTGCATGCACCGGAAGGCCGAAGGTACTTAGTTGGCGGGAAGGTTAATATATTTGCTTATTCTAGCAGGTTAATATTGAATTAGAGGTAGATTAATTGTGGGAGGCCCCTCTCCTTTCGCCCCCCTACCATTCCCCCCCACCCTAGGGGGGTAGGGCTACCCCGGCACTCAACTCAACTGCCCTACTCAACTATAGTAGAGGGGGGGTTGCGGGGGGTTCAATAGGGCTATAGCCCCCTGCATGCAGGGTGGGGGGGGACTCGATAGCTATAGATTAATGAAGATAGGCTATGGCGAGATTCCACACCCACCATTATATACGTGATACCCCGTCTATAGCTATAGTAGGGAAGACCAGTGCTCCGTTGTCTCACGTCCAGCCCCTACTATAACTAGTGCCGGGGTGGGGGCCCTCCTTTCTTGTAGGGTTTCTAGAGAGAGATAGTAGCAGTGGGGTGAGTATACGGACATAGTAGCAGTGTCTAAAGTCTTTTCAGTGAGAGAGTATCTCCGCCCCGCTATTCGTGCTTGTCCGATGAGAGGACCGGTGGTGGTCTGGGCGGAGGTGTCTCTGGTAGTTCTGGCCAATCCGACTCACCTAACTCCTCAGGTGAATCACTTCCTTCTGCAGTGCTCTGTTCCCCTGGCTCTTTCATCGACGCCCTGCGTCTCGTCCAAGTATGCTGCGTTCAATAACCGGTAATTCGTCCTGTAAAAGGAGGAGTCTTTAACTGGAGAGGACGGGCTGCGCCGGCTGAGAAGGGGAGTTTGAGTCTGAGCCCCCACGAATGAATCTCGGTTCTGCTTAAAGAAGAGTATTCTCTCGTGTGGGGTAGCTGCGAGTCGTCCATGCTTGATCAGTTGCCGCGAACCGGGGTTTCATCAATGTGAAAGTGACCAATTCTCTAGCACTAACTCTAGAACTTCCACTAGAACGTCGAACAGCTCTAGCGGAACGCTCTAGAACGTCGAACAGCTCTAGCGGAACGCTCTAGCTCTAGCGGAACGCTCTAGCTCTAGCACTAGCTCTAGAACTTCCACTAGAACGTCGAATATAGTTGCACGGCGTCCATCCTCCATGGGCTATTCTGTTCGGCCCTTCCGAAAATGAAGCCTTCCCCCCACCCCGATCCCTTCTAGTCAAGATAAAATATCCGTTCCCCTTTCCCTCCCCCTCACTATAAGCCCCAGCCCCACCCCAGCTACAGTTGCTACCCCTCACTAGAACTGTAGCTGGGAACGGCCCTTTTTCATCTTATTCCCTTCCTTCCCCAGCCCGGGCCTCCCACCGGGGTGGGTGGAGGAGATAGGCGGAATGGGAATAAAGAGTTTAGTATGCCTCGGAGATGAGATTCCTATTCCCCGGCACGTTGAGGCTTACCGGGAGGGGAAATAGGGGAAGGGTTGATCTCACCCACTATCCACTTCGAGCAGGTAAGATGAGGTTAGTTCCCCCATGCCGTGGCCCTCGGGAACTCCTCTTCTTTCTCGCTCCTCCCCCCCACCCTTTCACATCGACAACTAAAGTATTGCTTTGGGTGGGGTAGAAAGCGTGGTTAGTTGTTTCTCGGATGCTGGGACAGAAGAATAGTTTTGTTTCAGATGCATGAGGTGGGCAGTCAGTCTCAGATAGAGGTGCGGAGCGGTATCTTATTTACGTATTACCGAACCATACCATGCCATTCATTAGAGCCAAACTGAAATGCATCCGAGCCTGAAACCGGTGCATTCGAGCTATCACTCCCGCCCAGTTCGTTCGTGCCAATTATAGCCAGCCCGGCCTATAGTTTCTGAAGGCAGATTCTATACGAATTAGACCCCCCACCCATCCCCACATTTGGCAACCATCGAGCCGGGAGGGAGTTCTAGTTGGCCCAACCACTATTTCTTCTTCCCAAAACTAGACCATCCCACCCATCCCAACCTTACCTCCCTTAGGGTGGGAGGTTCTAGTAGGGTTGGGTGGGAGGCTACTATAGTTACCGGTGGGAGGTTCTAGTAGGGTTGGGTGGGGGGTTTACGTTTCCTCCCGGCATGTTACGTAGAAAATGTGTGGATCAACTAATAGAGGAACAGGATTCGAGGAATCGACATAGGAGCGAGCAGTCGAGCTACCGCATTGGCTGAACATCCCTCGCCCCCGGGGAATCACTACTACTTTCAAATGTTTGTTCGTTCCACGCTCAAGACAGAAAGGAAGAGCTTTCTCGCTTCAGTCGACCAATCAGAACAAGGGATGGCTGCCCAACTATTGAAACAACCGGGTGCAGTTCGCTAGCAAGCCACATCTCTATTTCTTCCAATTGTTCCTTTTGCCGGGGCCTTGAGTTCAGATTATCTCCCTCTGAAGACTGCTTACGAATGGTTCAGTAACTCGACCGGCGGGAGAGGAAGGAAGGCCCAGCTTGTCATTATCATTTCAATGGCTCGGATTGTTGGGTGATAGAAAGGGTTGCAAAAGCACTGCCCTTAATCCTCTCCTTTAAGTCGCTGGTTCGATCCTGTTTGCAAAACAAGTCCATGATGGCTGCAGTTGGGCATTGCTTGAATGAACGGTAGGGCCACAGAGGGAGAGATCGGAGGTTCCATGAAGCCGGTTGGTTCGTACCTACTCCCCATGCATACCAGGATTGACAAGTGTTGTTTCGGGCCGGGATCTCCGGAAGGGAAGCTCCGGGCATAGCAGAGCATAGCAGAAGGCCATCAGTGACTTACTTAGCTCCTTTTCTTTCTTTAATAAGTCCCTCTCCTTGAAGACCTCGACCCAGTTCCAGAGCTTGGGGCCCCAACTTCGAGAAATAAAGCTAGCGCCCGAGAGTTTCTATTACTACTATAAGATGCGGGCGGATATCCCTAAGGCCCAGAGGGAAGAATGACAGAATGTGCCGGAGACGAACTGTGTAACTCATCCTGTAGCTTCTGGGGCGATTCATCGGAGGTCGACCTGCCATTATGGCTTTTAAGCACGCACCCGATCGTTTGGAAGTGACTTAGTGTTGGGGCAGACTTAGCTCGAGTGACTTCGGAAATGGCTGATGTTTCAAGGCCTGCCTTCGGATGGAGAGATTGAGTCGAGGATGTGATGTTGTGCCTTCGGAAGGAAGGGTCGACTGAAAGCCATCCCTTGTATTGTGTTGGGGCATTTAAAGGTATTAACCCCCCGGAAGCCCATCCCCACACGATGAGAAGGGAATCTTCTCGATGAGAGCTGGCACTCGACTGACAAGAAAACAAACATATCTTCCAATCTCCGGAACCAGGTTCGGATGCGAAAGCAATGATCGTTAATCCTACTAGAATATCTGGAGTTTTTATCCCCCCACTATAGAAAGTATAGCAAGCTGATTAATTCCCCTTCCTCCTCCCACCCACCCCAAGGGCCTATCTGGCAGTCGAGTGCCCTCGCGGGGAGCCTGCAGAGGTTTCAAAATCGAGGGTGTATTGGTTGACTCACCCGAGAGCACTTCGATTCGTTTCAATCTCGGGTGTATTGCTAACCTGGGCAACTATGCCCCCCGGTTCATCAGGGGTGGGTGGCTATAGTGGGGAGTCCCACCCTGCTTCCCCGGCTATAGATTGCCCCACAGTCGTATAGATGCTTCCGCCCTTACAATCTATAGGGGTCGAAGTTGAAATCGCCAGATTATATACGTAACATGCCTATGCAACTATATCCACCAATAGATCGATATGCAGTTTTTATTAGAGATCCCCCTACTATTCTAAAGGGGCAGAACTTTTCCCATAGAATTGTAGGGCGGATCGAGCGAGAGCGACCAAGAAATGCTGGGTTTGTAGCCCACATCCGACGGAGTTCAGTACAATACCGGCATGGTGGTGCTGCGAGGTCACATAAAATGATTTCCTGTTGATAATAGAAAGTTTTCGTTTTTTCCATCCGTTCCGTATCCACTTTTGCAAAGTCGGGCAATTCTTAATTAATCAGTTCATGTGTGTGGGGCTGGCAATTAATCAGCTTGCTACAGGGGGCATAGTTGCCTGCTAGAATACGCTACAATAACCCAACCGGCATCGCCCCGTAGGGCCCTTAGAATAGTAGGGGCCCACCCAACATTTAGTAGGGGCCCTCCCACCCAACTATTGCTTCCCACCCACCCTGCATTGAGAAGGAACCCACCCACCTACACGAAATTAGCTCGCTAGGCCTTTC